>NC_065448.1:76587219-76894004 GCF_917563875.1 Diabrotica virgifera virgifera
GCCAGTGTAGAAATGTAAGCGATACGCCCCTTCCAAATTGCACTGTGCTTCAACTGATAAAACAGCCTTAAATAAAAAAAGTTTGAGCTTTGAGACTCTAGTAAATTAAAAAAAAAATCTCAAAAACGTAATTTTTTGAAAAATCTCAAAGTTTGACCCCTTATATCTCTGATGGGCACCGATGAAAAAATTTGAAATTTGGCTGAATGTTAGCCCCTAACAAGTAGAATAAGGAGTAAAAATTTGGAGTTGCAGACTTACGACATATAGGAGTTACAGGCCTGAAAAAATGTTCAAAATTTGAGCGTTTGCGGGAAGGGTAATTAAAATTCAAATTAACCTTCTAATGAAATACAAATTAATCTATTTTCACCACATTTCACAATGAATACAAATTTATACAGGGTGGGCCGAAGAAAAGAGTTCTGGTTTTTGATTTATTGTTCTAGGACAAACCTCAGTTGAAATATTGGCTAAAGAACGAAGACATGTTTTCCGTGAAAATGATCGATACGCTTTAACAAAAATGGCCGTCATCGGCAAACTAAATTTTTTAAAAATAAAATAACTGGAATTCTATTCTCTCTATGGACTGAAGTTTAAGAGGTAGAAAAATAAAAAATATTAAAAATAGTCAAGCAACCAACTTAATTTATATTGGACCACTTGGCATGGATTGACCCTAGTTTTATTTTATTTTTAAAATTTCCTTCTCTTTTAATTCACTTCAAGTCAAATGCTAACACCAGTTTTTTTGTTTCAGATATTTGGCCTGATTAACAAATAGTTCAACGATGGATCTCAAAATTATGTATTTATTCTTAAGTTACCTGGCTTCGACCATGGCACAAGAAGACTGGGAAAAGCACTGTAACAAGTGCCATTGTCTGTGGGTGAGCGGGAAGAAATCTGCAAATTGCGCAGCTAGAAACTTTGATACCATTCCAAACGACTTAAGTGGCGATATTCGAGAAGTTGACTTTTCCAACAACTTCTTCTACTCGTTGGATCAAAGGGTGTTCGAGAACGCCCATTTAGTAAATATACATAAATTAAAACTACAAAATTGTACCATAGAAAAAATCCACCAGTGGGCGTTTACTGGTTTAGGCTTAGTGATTGAGCTAGACTTAAGTACAAACAATATCGTTACGCTGAACAAGTACGTATTTCGACCTACTGTTAGATTAAGGACTCTAATATTAAGCCAAAATAGGATACAGATATTAGAAGATGAACTATTTTCTAATTTGACTTATCTACAAAAAGTTCTGTTGGACCACAACGAAATTGAGACGGTTTCGCAGGAAACGTTTCGAAACCTTCCAAACCTAAAATTCGTCTCTTTGTCATTTAACAAAATTGAGCGAATTACTTTCGATATAAAAGAGCAGTTGCCAAAATTGTCCAGCTTGAATGTCGAGAACAACAGGTGGATATGCGACTGTGAGCTAGACATTTTCAGAAGGAGCGTGAAACACAATAAGTTGATCACTGATAAAGTAATATGTTCTGGTCCCAAAAGACTGGAAAACCAGTCTTGGCTTGAAGACTCTGTAGTTTTTGCATGCTCTCCAAAAATAATGGATGTAGGACCGTACAGTACAGTTCAAGCTGCTACAAACAACGTTACTCTTACATGTAAAGTTATAGGCGACCCAACTCCTGATGTTGACTGGATCAATAATGGACTTATAATCGAACGAGACCCTAGGAAAGACAAACAAAAATATTTTACATTTAAAGAAACCATCGGTGGTTATACTTGGAATAACTTGACTATCGTTAATTTAAATTACAAAGACAAAGGAGAGTATAAGTGTATCGCTAAGAATCCTGGTGGATATACTGAAAGAAATATTACTCTAGATATCCTTCCAGGGGCTCTAACTGGTGGTGGAATTGTTGGAACGCTATCAACCAGCACAACTCTCGTAATTGGACTTACAGTTGGCCTTATTATACTTCTATTTCTTGTGCTGATTGCGCTATTCTGCTTTTGCAGAAGAAGTACCCATGGATTTTATTCAAAGAGAAGACCCAATGCTACTACGTCAGAGGAATACATAAATATGAGCACTGGACAAGCGGAGATTAAGAAAGGGCTTATTACAGATGTTAATCCAGTTACCAAACCGCCTCGTACATCAGTTTCGCCGTCAGTTGTTAGTGGAGGTACTGAAGTCAGCGATGTTAAGAAGACTTTATTGGATAACGAATCTGTTTTTGGTAAGTTGAATTCGTTTACATATTTTGTACGTTTTAGATTAGCAAGTATTACTGTATTACTCTGACTTAGGCAATCTTTGTTACCCACAGTTGTAACGATTTAAGAGCATACAGTAGCGATTAACAGGCAGCAATAAACGCGGTCCAAGACAGCGGCTGTAATTTTGAATATTTTGTCGAGACATTTGGCACACATATTCGTAATATAATAAAGAATGGCGGTACAGAGCTCAATTTGATAAATATGTTAGTATGTGGAAATTACTCTATAATTCTATAACTAAATAAAATATTGAAAAAAGGAGCCTGTACCGCCATTAAGAAGAAGAAAAAAAATACAGTTTCTTCAAATAAACTTTTTTATCCCATGCCTAGATTTTGTGTTAATTGGATCTACTAAAAATCGATTTTCTATAACAAGAAATCAAACGTGACTGACAACATTTCGCGCCTATGAATATAAAAATTATTGTTTTTGTTAGTATAAATGTCACGCTTCTTTGTCACTTCACTCATCCATCTAAGCATTCTCATTTCCGCCACATGCATTCGTTGTTCCTCTTTCTTTTTCACTGCCCAACATTCAGTTCCGTACATCATAGCCGGTCTTATGGCTGTTTTATAGAATTTTCCTTTCAACTTCATTGGAATTTTTCTGTCACACAACACACCACTCGTTTCTTTCCACTTCATCCATCCAGCATTAATTCTACTCCATGCATCTCCATCTATTTCTCCATTACTCTGTCCTAGGTACTTAAAACTATTGCTTTTCACAATCATTTCACCATCCAAAGATACCATTTTATTTGTAGTAACTCCATCTTTAAATGAACATTCCAAATACTCTGTTTTTGTCCTACTGTAACGAAATGAGGATTTGATGTGGCAGAATAGATATAGCTTCAAAGGGGTAGTTACTTAGTTATGGAAGTTTCCTGAAACTAGGCTAGCTGGATATTTAAGAGACTGTATCAAGTGGACTCAGGAGAGGATCAGGCCGTATTTGCACGCCCGAAATAAGACGGTACCTAATGAAATACTTGAATGATAAAGTAAATAAGTTAATATAAGGAGTAATGAAAAGAAAGAGAACTACTGACCAAGAAGGTATTACTGAGAATGTATAAGGGCGCCACGGAAGAATTGAATAAATTCTTCGCCGAGTGACTTGTATTGCTGCACCTAACTAATACTTTTATAGATACTAGAGATGGTAGGATAATAAAACATATAAGTAGGTACAACCCAATTTAATTAAAAACCTATATACCCTATATACAATTTTACACTAGCTAATACCTGACGTACTAGGCCAGTACGCTCCTGTCTGCAACGCAGCTTTTACAGTAAGAAAAAAATGTATTGAATTTATTACAAAGACAGTTAATTATTGATCTACCTATGTATATACAAAACTGACTATTAATGAGGATTAATATTGGTTGACAATCCCGAATCTGATCGGAGGTGACAACCTGACTACAATACCTGACAAATGCAATAAATAGTATTAAATAAGGGAATCTACGCTAGATATTGTGCACAACATCGTCATAGGTCATAATATCCAACTATTTTAAATAAAGGATATGAACTGTGAAAAGATTAAATTTGTTGAACAATGTTGAATATTACTATGTTAACTATATTTTTAATGAAAAATGAAGGTATATTATTATTAGAGAGCTTATCTTTAAGTTATTGACACAAAAAATAGTAATTGAAAAATATTATTAGAACAAATGACATGCAAATTTTTATTATAAAAACCTGTCGCTACAACGTAGGCGTGTTGCTTCTTCAAATCATGTGAAGCTGATGGTGGGAGCGCCAAATAAGGTATCCTCCGTTTTCCCTCAACCCTTGGGAGATACTCAACCAAAGGAAGGTATGACAAGGAGGTACTTTCCCAGTATCAAAAAAACTCAACTGCTATTCCAAAGAACCAAAAAAACCATCCAATTTACATCCAAAAGAATCCCCCAAAATAATGTTTCATTCCATAAAGGTAAACTAAAGTATTGGTTGACTTAATTTCCTATCTTATCTTCTTTCTTCCGTGGCTAAAAGAATAGAAAAAACCTATCAGCTGGTTTTCCTTGAGTACACAAGAAACAGGGCCTCTATAAAAAGGTGGATCACCTTATCAGAACTTGACAGAGACAAAATCTAGGGAAAAAATGAAGTTTGATGTACATGCTTGAAGTTCATTGACCTTGATTATCCTTGACTGGAAAAAGCTTTTTAAACGAATATAAGAAAGTATTTGGACAAGTAAATGTGGATCTTGTAATCAAAGATTACCATATGGAGTTATATAAAGGAGAGAATGAAAATGATCATTGATTCCAAACTTATTTTGAACCGGAAATATAATGAAAGATTTTTTTTTCTGTAGAAACATAAGTGCGATGGTATTGAAGTATTGCAGATATGATGATTGAAGAATAATAATTCATATAAAGATAATATATTTAAGATATTGAAAATGAATAAAGGGCTATTTTTTTTTTCAAGGAAAAAACATAGCTACGAGACATTTCTGTAATACATACCCATTGTTCTTCAAAAAAGTATTGGAAACCAAAAACTCTTCTCCTTCACTCCACAAATCCAAAATAAAATAATAATTCCTTCCAACGTAAACTGCTCTTCTATAAACGAATGTTTTAACCAAAAATAGTATTCTTTAAACAATGGCCACGGAAGAATTTATGGGTTGATCCAACGAGATTGGAAATTCAAGTGACAATCCGCTCCGCTGGCGATATGATATGCCCCTCCGTCGGAAGCCATACAGCCACACGCTAAGACCAGAATTCCCCAACCTATTACCAACCTTATATTGTATTTGGTCCCAAATTTAGGTAACCCGTTCTAAGCACGAACGCATAACTGGTTGCATACTTGTTAGGTGGCTTATAGGAATAAATATAATATTATCGTAACGATGGCACCCATCGTTACACTACTAAGTATTAAACCTTTTTCCTCCAGAGCTTGTCTCCACTGTTCCAGTTGTTGTTCCAAGTCTCTTTCACTATTTTCTATTAACACTACATCATCAGCACTACATCATTAAGCACCATGGGATGCTACCCTGTAGTTTCGCTGTTATCTCGTCCAAAACTAATGAGAATAAATAAGGACTAAGCACCGAGCCATGGTGCAATCCTACTTTCACCTGAAATTTATCAGTCTCTCCCACACCTGTCCTAACACTAGTCGTTACTCCCTCATGCATATCTCTCACAATCTTTACATATTTGCCAGGGACTCCTTTCTTATTGAGTGCCCGGCACAGAATCTCTCGAGGAACTCTATCATATGCTTTCTCAAGATCAATGAATACCATATGAGCGTTGGTCTCTTTATTCCTGTATTTTTCCATCAGTTGCCTTACAATGAAAATTGCATCTGTTGTTGATCTACCCTGCATAAAGCCAAATTGATTATCGGATATTTCGGTTTCTTCATGTATCCGTCTATCAATTACTCTGTCCCATATTTTCATGATGTGGCTAAGTAGTTTTATAGCGCTGTAGTTTGTACATTGTTGTATGTCTCCCTTGTTTTTGTAGACATGTACTAATATACTGCTTCTCTATTCGTCTGGCATTTGTCCAACTTCTATAATTCTATTAAATAGACCTGCTAGCCAACTTATTCCTGTCTCTCCCAACGCTCTCCATACTTCCCCAGGAATATCATCTGGTCCGACTGCTTTTCATTTCTTTATTTTTTGAAGCACTTGAGCCACTTCCTCGTTTGTTATTCTGGTAACCATTGCTGTTACTGTCTCCGTTAACTCCACAGGCTTTCTGTCAAATTCTTCATTTAATAAACTGTCAAAATACTTTCTCCATCTCTTTTTGGTATCCTTTTCGTCAATTAGTATTTTATTGTTTTCATCTCGGATACATCTAATCTGATTAAAATCTCTTGCTTTCTTTGCTCTCTGTTTGGCTATTTTATATATCTTTGCTTCGCCTTCCCTGGTATCAAGTTGATCGTATAGTTCTTTTTGGCGACCATATAGTTTTGAAGATCTTTAGTATAAATGTCACTGTCAGTGTCGAATTACCGACGCACTGTTGCCTCACTGTTGAAAGTTCGCAGAACTTTCGAAAAACAAAAGTATTGATGACGCGCTCCTGTTTACTCTTAAGAACTTTTCAATTTTGTTTTAATCCCGTCTTATTCAGAAGCTTCCTTTTTGGCGACCATATAGTTTTGAAGATCATTAGTATAAATGTCTCGTCACGAGATATGTATCATGTCACGAGATATGCACAATAATGTACAATGTTTTGCTGTTGTATACACCTCAACTTTCTTTTGGCAGCCAGTTAAGAAGTAGTTCTTGGGCGTAATAGTATTCGACCTTAGATCTTTCTTTTCTCATTTTCTGATTGATTAATTTAGATATTATTGTAAATTACCGTGAGATTGGGGGAGAAAAGTGAAATAAAAAAAGAATAGCGATTGCTTTTGCCAGGAGCAATCTGGTAGAGTAAATAAACATTTAGATTATGCTTATTCTTGTGCGAAAATCTAAGTATTTAATAAAACAGTGGCCAATACCAACTTTCTTATTCAAATACAACAATGTATATTATTCAATTTTTGGATTCCTCAGCATATTCTAAACATATCTCCTGTACAGTATCCTATACCTAGATTTTACTATTTCTGAATTGTTGAATGAGTTTCCTATGCGAGTTCATTTTGAATGAAGTAAAAAACGGACGTACTCGCAATCATTTATTGTTTAATTCCGACGACTGCTTCCGTTATCTACAGTATTCAGATCATCATCAGGTCAACGGTCACATCTAAACTAAATGCTACAAATAAAGAAAAAACCAGAGTTAGAAATTTGCCTGGTTGTAATAGAAGAGGCTATAAGATCAAGCCAATACATATGTACATTGAAAATTTTGACAAGCGACATTTTGCGCCTTTCCCCTTAAATTGAATGTCACGTAGAGCTGCTGTTGAAATCGCAGTTCTTTTCCTATGAAAAACCTATTCACAATATGCTGATATCGAGTGGTTCTTTTCGAACAGATAGAGTAAGGTAACGGTCCTGTGAACACATAATAACTCCCGAGCTTTCAATGCTAATACGTTCAGCAACATTTCCGGTTTAGATCTAGCGATTATTTAATCGATAGACCATGCTTTGCGATATACGTAATTATTCACCTACATCCTCTTACTAGCCCGGGCCTGAATTATATCAATGGTCATATTGGCTTTGTAACAGTTAATTTCCTTCTTAGTATCGCTCTACACTAGGAAAATTCAATAGGTACAGGAAATGTTCGGACAAACGAAACTTTATTGGAAACGAGATCAACAATTCATTAAAGTCTATCATTAATAATAAAATATTGAAACGGCTTGGTTTCTACTAGGGCGATCCGATAAGTACTTAGGGACCGTTCAAGTATTACGTAACGCAGGTTGGGGGGGGGGGGGGGGGGTTAAAAATCTTCAAAAATTGCGTTACGTAATACGTGAACGACCCATTAAAGTGCGTTACGTAGGGGGGAGGGGGGTCAAAAATCTTCAAAAACCGCGTTACGTAATACTTCAACGCTCCCCTAGCTGACAACAGAAACACAAACCTTTTGGGATGGTGATTTATTTCTGAACATATAATTCAGTCAATCTGTACTCGACGAGCTCCCTAGTGGGAAAGTTTTGGGGTAGTTCTGATGTCTTTCATTGTATATGTATTTTGGGCTGCTGAATCCGAATATGAGGTTTGCGGACAAAATTTCGTGACGGAACATTGAGCAAATCGCGAAAAAAGCGAAAAATTTCTGCTTTTTTCCGCTTTTTTGCTTAAATCTCGAAAACTATTAACTTTTAGTAAATGGTCTGTTCACATAAATTAAAGTACTTAAAATTCTCTACAAATATCAATATGTATTTACTTTTTTTTTCAGACGAACATTTCGGTCTAAAGTTCAAGTTGAAAATTGCCAATTTTTAACGGTCTCTGCAAAACACCCTTTTTACAAACTTTATAAAAACTTTATTTTTATTAGAATACTGTCATTTGGTAAACTCCTAGTTTTCGGCACTAATAACTAAAATGAAAAAAAAAGGTTGAAATTGTACAAATTCATTATCACAAAAGGTACGGCTCTAACAAAATAAAACTTAAAATATCGTGATTATTAATATTACAAATTAAAATACAAAATGTTTTATGAAATTATATAAGCCGTTGTCTTTTAGAAGGTCCTGGCTGTAGTTCTCCGGTGGCGATGGGTCCCGATATATATTCCGCTCGTTCTGGAAAATAAAAGAGATGGTGTCAGTTCTAAAGGAGAGACGACGATTGCAAAATAGATTGTGAGATTAAACATATCTTCCGCATTGTGCTGAGGTTCTTCATGGTGTCATGTCTGATTGCACGATCGTCAGCGTCAAGGGGTCGTTCTCCTGGAAAATAAAAGAGGTAGTGAGATACTGACTTGTGATCATATATCTAGGAGAGATTAATGATTACGAAATAACTTGTGAGATTCTACATACCTCTGTCTCTTTCTTCAGTCTCTTCTATGTCTATATCAGAGTTATCTTCCGGGGGCTCAACCCTTCGCATGATGTGCAAATTGGGGAACAATGATGTAGGCCCGCCTAAGGCAAGCCGCACACCAACGAAACATGAAACATGAAACGTAAAACACGTTTCATGAAAATTAAACACGGCTAAACAAATCTTGAAGTCCGCCTACCAATGAAACGAGTGTGATTCATGCTCATAAACTCATAACACATTTTTATTTTCGGAAAGTTTCATAAATGGCCGGACGTCTATTTGTTTAGCAGTGTTTTATTTCCATTGAAACGTGATTTACTTTTCATGTTTCTTTGATGTGCGGCGCCTTAGGGTAGAAGGTAGGTGGTAATGAGGCAATGTTGGTTTTATTTTTATATGATAAAGTATTGTCTGTATCTCAAATCGTTCAGACTGGTCTCTTTTTTCTTCCATATAGAGCCATGAGAAACATGTTTCCTGCTGTGGCAACCTCATCCTGATGTGCATTCGGGTCATTAAAATCCTCAATGGTTGGTTGCAAGTTTGTGTTCTTCTGCAGGACTTTAATAAATTTCAGTTTCCCTTGATTAGACAATGCAGAAGTAGTATCACAACCACTCATCGCAGGTAGGAATAAGATATGGCCCATTAGGATTTTTTCAGCAGCCAGATGAGGGTTGTAGAAGCTTTACGAAACTTTTCCCTTTCCTGGTTTAAAAAAAAATACATTTTTTGTGTTATGACTACACAGGTCAATCAAAATGACCAGAAGGTCAATATCTTCCCCCACCACTGTCACATGTTCATTTGACGGTGCCATCTCAAGAGCTGTTGTGATAATTAGGATATCAGCATTCTCCACAGGTTGAAGAATGTATATTTAATCAAATGACAGCATTCTAACAAAATATAAAGTTTTGAAATGTAAAAAGTGTGTTTTGCAGAGACCGTTAAAAATTGGCAATTTTCAACTTGCACTTTAGACCGAAAGGTTCCTCCGAAAAAAAAGTAAATAGTGATATTTGTAGAGAATTTTAAGTACTTTAATTTCTGTTAAAAGACCATTTACTAAAAGTTAATACTTTTTGAGATTTAAGCAAAAAAGCGGCAAAAAGCAGAATTTTTTCGCTTTTTTCGCGATTTGCTTAATGTACCGTCACGAAATTTTGTCCGCAAACCTCATATTCGGATTCAGCAGCCCAAAATACATATATAATGAAAGAAATCAGAACTACCCCAAAACTTTCCTAGTCAAAACACAATTTGATTGGATTAATAGTCTTTTTTTTTTAACTTGACACACTTGACACAGCGATGCCTCATCTTCTTTAACCCGTCTGAAAAATGAGTTTTCTCGAGGTCTGAAAAGTAGACTTCCTTGGCGACGATGAACTCCTCATTCGACTTAGATTTCTTCTCAGAGAATGACTTTTTCAAGTTTGGAAACAAAAAGAAGTCGCACAGGGCCAATACTGACCTTAATTAAAACTTAACCTTTCCAAAACTAAAATCATGGTATTCCACAAAAACCACCATGAATAAATTACACCCAACGTACAAATAAGTGGTATCACCCTTCAGAGTTCCCATAGCTTCATATACCTGGGAAGAGGGCTAGATAGTCGGCTAGACTACTCAAAAGAAATTATAAGACGCATTAAAATAGCAAAGTCTGGTTTTATGAACATGCGTAAAATGCTCTATAACCCCAAGCTATCAGTCACAATAATCCCTTCAGTGAAACAAGTGATCGCTCAGCGTAGTGATAAATATCTAATCTAAAGCGTCTTGCACTCCAACAATCTTGTAATCGGTCTCCTTGACAACAATGTACAAAACAACAGACTAAATATTCGTAGTCCACTGGATTTACCCTATAGACTAGACAATAGACAACAAGTAAAAGTTTAGAATAAGTTTAAATTAAGTAGTGAAGTAAATAGATATAAGTCATACCAATGTATATCCAGTTAGAAAAATATTCAACCAATAGAGTTATAGCCACTGGGCGATCACTCTTAATGTTAAAATTCTGTTGAACAAAAATGCTTAGTGTTTAAGGTTTGAAATAAACAGATGGAGTTTGTAACAATAAAAAAAATCAGTCACAATAAGATTGAAAACACTAAAGTATTATGTGTGGTCTCTACTATATGGCTGTGAGACCTAGACATGAAAACAGTATGAGGTCAACAAACTGAATTCATTCGAAATGTGGATGTACCGCTGTATGCTAAGAATAAGCTGGACCAACAGAACTACGAATGAAAACGTACTGGAAATAATGAACACACATCCTTATCTGGTCAATACATTCAAAATTAGAAAGACGTCATATCTAGGACACATAATGCGCTATAGGGAATTTGAGCAGTTCTAGGTTATATTAGAAGGCAAAATCTCGAAGGTAAAAGGGGTATAGGAAGAAAGAAAAATCCTGGCTCCGAAACATCAGAGATTGGACCCACACAACAAGGAATGACTTATAGACCAGGGCGGATCTGTTTTGAGGTGGATGTGAGAGGTGGCATTCGGATTTTTGCAAATAAAATTAGGTGACAACTTCAGTAATTTTAATTGACTCATGCTCCTTCTCAAATATGCCCAGAACATTAATAAAAAAATTTAAATATTTAAAAATTTCGAAAACATCGATTTTTTTCTACTTTTTTGCTTATAACTTTAAAACGAATTATTTTGGAAAAAAGTCGTGGAGAAATAAAATAAAGATAATTGAATTTTGTATCATATACGTCCGGTTAAAAATGTCTTAAATTATTAACGTTTCTGCAAAATAGCAATAAATACAAAATAACGGGGCAAAATAAGTCTCTTATGAATGTTTTTCAACCACTTTGGTGGCACTTAGGACGTTCGTAATTCGCTTAGAAAATTCTTACAACATACTTTTTTTTATGGCTTTGGCAGTTTGCCATACAGCCTACATGTTTTTTTTTAATCTCATTAGGAGCAGTAAAAAGTTTATGAATTATTTGCAATTGAATAGACTAGAATAGATAAATTTAAAGTTGGAGATCAATACAACAATTAGTGAAAAGGTTTACTTTTCATTATCATACTGGTATGGTATCATACTGGTATGGTGATGAAAACAACATACTTAAATCGTCCACCAAATTTCATTAAAACCGATTTAATACATTTTGCATAATAATTTTGCATCCAAATTTTTTTTAAAAAGTTAAAAATTTTTAAAAACTTGTTGAACAAAAAGTAGACTATTTAGAAGTTTGCTAATTTTTTTACATATAAAGAAGCGCTCTACCTACCTAATACACCTTACAGAACTAAAATTGGATTATTTAAGCGGCCTCAGCACTGTTTTAAAGTTTTAAACAATTTTTTGGCTTATAAGCAAAGAAAGTAGAAAAAAATCGATGTTTTTCGAAATTTTTACATATTTTAATTTTTTTATTAACGTTCCGGGCACATTTGAGAAGGAGCAGAAGTCAGTTATTATTATTGAAGCTGTCACCTAACTTTATCTGCAAAAATCCGAATGCCACCTCGCACATCCAAAAATAAACGTTTTTTCACAGATCCGCCCTGGTCTATTAATTCATCTGGGTCAAGCCCAGAGCAGAGAGAAATGTGTCATATTGATCGCCAACCTCAATGGAAAAGGCACTTAGAAGGAGGAGGACAGGGCCAAATCTGGAGAATACGGTGGATAGGACAGCAGTCCGTATCCCAATTCGACCAAGTTTGCCATGCCGACGGTGCGGCGACGGTGTGAGCCTGTGCGTTGTCGTGGTGGACGAGCATTTTTCTTCTTCACCAATTAAGGCTGTTTTTCTGCAATTCGGCGACGAATCGGCCCAATAATTCGGCAGTGTAAAGCGCTGTCATCGTTTTGTCCTTTTCCAGAAAGTTGGTATAAATCACACGTTGTGAATCCCAGCAAACAGTGACATCACCTTTGCGGCCGACAGAACAGTGTTCGACTTCTTCGGAAGATGTTCGCGTTGTGACGTCACCTTTTTCGCATTCCTTTGTCTCTGGTGTGAAAATTCGACGATTGAGGAGCAGCGAGGCGGAATCAGGTTTCTGACTGCGCAAGGTGGTAAACCGGTCCATATTCATCGCCGGATGGTGACCGTATACAGGGAAGACGGTGTGTCCGACAAGTCAGTGAGAAAATGCAGTGCCCATTTTCGTGCAGACCGTTATCACGGCCAATCTCATCGACAAGATGAACGACCTAATGAGAAGTGATCGCCCGGGGCATGGCGGTCTGCGATTTCCATAAATATGTGTTTGGTCCCTTGAAAAAACATCTCAAAAGGAAGCGCTTCAACTCGAACGACGAACTGAAGGACGCTGTGAGGGCCTGGGTCTCGTCACGGCCACAGAAATTCTGGGAATAAGGAATCTTTTAGCTCGGTAATCAATGGGATCGTTGTGCTCATGCCAATGGTGAACACAGTATCGTTTGGTACCTTTCCATTTGAACAACCACGTACTAATCAACGAACTGTCAACACTGATGGAATGGCACCGTCCCATTCAAACAGTGAAGCGAGATTGCCTGCAACATACAAGAGAGAGGTCCTAGAGAAACAGATAATTTTTCAGGTAAAATTTGCTATAACTACCACCAGAGCTGCCAGATGCGATTTTATAAATCCCCCACTTAGAAACTGAAATTCCCTTAAATTGAAGCTCAAATCGCCCAAATTTAAATTTTTGCAGCATTTTAATAAATTAGTAGTCAAATGAAGAGAACAGTAAACCAAAATTATACTACTTATCAACAGAAGATCCTGGAAATAATTCATAGGTCCTATCTTCTTCGATTATATGAGAGTATAATATACATCTATGTGTACATTCGCAAATTTAATTTCCCATGGCCCCTTAAAATCTTCCATAATCTTCACCCCAAGAAATCTCCTAACCATTTCTGCTTAGAGAAGTTCCCCTATACGCTTTCAAATTACCCCAAAATTGTGGGAAAATATCCCAATCTGGCAACCCTGACGTACCTGACTACCACTGTCAATTTGTTTGTTCTTTACCTGATTATCTTCTATGTCATCCTGAAGGCATTAAATTCGCTTCATGGCGAGTCCACCAGTGTTGACAATTCGTTGGTACTAATACATTTTAGACCAGGTAATAAGCTAGAAATAGACCATGTTCGGGACACTCAAAGATACAGGTAGCTGAGTACTTTTTTAGTTATAGTATACCTATAGGATGAAAACCTATCTGTTTCCTGCCTAGAGTTCGCGTCCGTTTTTAATTATTAACAATTTACTCTCAAAAGCTAAATAGTTGACATAAAATTACAAAATTTAATTTTTTATAACATTAAAACACCTTCAAAATGCCGATTTTTGCAAGTTTAACAGTTAATTTGTTGCTACGCAAACTGCAAAATAAGTGAAAATCGTTATTTGTTAATAACTTTTACAAAAACTACCTTAAAACTTTAGTGTTTCACCCAAAGTTGGGTATTGGGGTACTTAACAAACCCTCAAAATTTGAGACCGATCCATTAATTAGTTTAAGAGTTATTCTAATTGTTTATCCCAGACACCTTTATTTTGCAATAACATAAGACAGAAAATAATGAAGATAGGGCAATTCTGAGTATGCCAAATGAAAGTAGAAAGCTGATACTCTCAAAATGTACTAAAAAACGATAAAAATATTATCTAATATAGTCAAAAATCCTAATGCCAAAGGACATCGCACACATCTTATGGAAAATATAATGTCACTCAAATTCAATAAAATTTATACGATTAGATTCGTTTTAATATAACGATCAATTCTTATCATTACGCCAACTCTTAATTATGATTAATTACGGCGCAAATTGCAATTAAAGTTTATCGAAATCACATTTTTGGAGTCCATAAAATGTTAGTTTACAGTCATTATTGCTCTGAGTGCTATTCATAACAGCTTAAATCCCGCTGGGCCTAAGCGGATTAGTGAAACTAATCCGCTGATTTATGGAGTACCGAAAATCTGGGTATTTTAAAATATTTTTTCTCTCTCTAACTTATGTACAGCTGGTTCCTAAAAAAACTGATACGACTCTTAAAGCGTATTTTGTAGAAAATTGAGCAGTGTATTTTGAAGGACAAAATTTGTTATTTACATACTGTCACTGCCACTGCCAAATCTTAAAATTTGTCAGATAACTTATTCTATTCAACCTCAAAAAATGGCTCCACATGCTAGCAAAAGAACTAAAAGCAAGAATTGTAACGAAATTAGAAGATGTTTGGTCACTATCTGCCATAGCGAACCATTTTAACGTAAGCAGAACAACAGTTTTAAAACCATTCTTACTTTAATATATTGTTCAGTTAAGTCGTTTGTTTTATTTCTTAATGATATTAAAAATAATAACAACAACCCTATTTTATGTAAAAACTATCATTTATATACTCTTTATAAAATGCAGGAATTCAAAATAATGTCAAAATTTAGACCTTAAAAATTATTATAATTTATGAATTAACATATAATCAGCTGTTTGTTGTTTGTTTGTTTATTTTATTATTTGTCTGTCATAATAAATATAATATACTGTCAGACCAGTCAAAATTTGATTGGCCGGTATTTAATACACTGCTCAAAATGATCAAATCTTACTAAGAGTCGTATCAGTTTTTTTAGGAACCAGCTGTACCTACCCATTTGATTTCAGATTTGTTTATATCAATTTCTGCTCTTATTTTTGAAAATAGAGAGTTGGCGCAATGATAAGATTTGATCGTTAATTTAAAACGAATCTATTGGTATAAATTTTATTGAATTTGAGTGACATTATATTTTCCATAAGATTATTGAATTTAAGTGACATTATATTTTCCATAAGATGTGTGCGATGTCCTTTGGCATTAGGATTTTTGACTATATTAGATTATTTTTTTATCTTTTTTTAACACATTTTGATACTATCACTCTTCTACTTTCATTTGGCATACTCAGAATTGCACTATCTTCATTATTTTCTGTCTTATCTTATTGCAAAATAAAGGTCTCTGGGATAAACAATTAGAATAACTCTTAAACTAATTAATGGATCGATCTCAAATTTTGAGGGTTTGTTAAGTACCCCAATATCCAACTTTGGGTGAAACACTAAAGTTCTACAGTTGTTTTAGTAAAAGTTATTAACAAATAATGATTTTCTCTTATTTTGCAGTTTGCGTAGCAACAAATTAACTTTTTAACTTTCAAAATCGGCATTTTGAAGGTTTTTCAATGTTCTAAAAAACTGAATTTTGTAATTTTATGTCAACTATTTAGTTTTTCAATGGAGTGCAAAAAATTGAAAAAATCGCGATGTTTGCACTAAATTGTTAATAATTAAAAAAACGGACGCGAACTCTAGTCAGGAAACAGGTAGGTTTTCTTCCTAGAGGTCTACAATAACTAAAAATGTAATCAGCTACCTGGATCTTTGAGTGTCCCGAGAAAATCCTTATTACCCTGGACTATTTGGTCGATTAAAGAATCATTTGCTAGGTTTGTTTACTTCAATTTTATCTGAAAATAACCAAAATGTTTTTATGGCAAATCTTTTATTGAAATACTAGTATTTAACATCCTTTACTTTTGGCGACAGTTTATAGTTTATGTATCATCCAGATTAATTTAATCGAATAGATAAGTTGTAGTGTTATATTGCACATACTGTAATCACCTACATATTATTTTACTCATTGCATACGTGACATTGACCTCGTTTCCGGCTATGGTAATAAAAAAACACGGATTGCATACTATGACCTATTTTCCATAAAACAAAGAAAGATTTATCAAAATATTATTGCCTTAAATTGTTGAAAATCGTTCGCAATTCTTAAATTATGTAAAAACGGTACTAAAAAGGCGTGTGCGTGATCTTTACTAATGTAGTGAATTACAAAAAAAAAAACAAAAAGGGAAACTGGTTCAGGAAGACTCGTTAAAAAGCCAGAAATGAAGTAAATGGTTTCTTTAGTAGTGAATACAAAAAAGTCGGGCGTTCCATTTAGAATATTAAAAAGGTTACATAAAACAGGGGAAGTTATTCAGAAAATAATATGAAAAGCAGTTTAAGGAAAATAAAACCTTTACGGGTGCTTGATTATACATTTCTTCTGTTTAGAATTGGGGAATCATTTGTTTAAAAAGATGATGTGGAATGATACTTAAATCAAGGGTATATTACTTAGTCTTTTTTCTTTTTTAATCATGCATTTAACGTGCTTTTTATGGGAAAGCACCTCAAAAAAATTGACAATGTCGTGTTAAATGATATGCCATAAAATTATAATGCATGTATATTCTGTAAATTGTCAATATGGACGAGATTGATAAAATTTAATCATTACGAATTTCTTGTGTATTGCGAAGTCATAAAATAATTTGTATAATTTATATTTTAAGAACGGTTTTCAAGGTAGAAATCGAAACGTCAAAATACATGTATTTTCAACTGAACTTGGGCTTAATTTTTATTAAATATATGTAGTAAATGATATTAAAATGCTACAAGAAAATAACTAATAGGCATACGATTATTATAAGACTATAAGAAACGAAACACATTCATTAGTAAGAAGAATAAAAAATGATCACTGGGAACGTTTTTCGAAAGAAATGGAACATGATTTTTATGGTCTCCAAAAGGAAATATGGCGCTTTATAAGAGGCCAAAGAACGGAGGTAAAGGAACTAATAGAACCAAAACACATAGAAAATGATACATGGATTGACTACCTAAAAAAGCTCTATGCAGAGGAAGAACAAATGATGCTAGAACCGGAAACACCAGAAATTACCACAAATGAAGATGTTAATATAAGTGCACAGGAAGTACGAAAAACACTCGAAAAGCTGAAGAACAGAAAAGCTGCAGGTAAGGATGGAATACCAAACGAATTACTGAAATATTGTGGAGCAGCAATGACATAACAGTTAACAACATTAATTAACAAAATCATAAAACACAATAAAATACCGGAAGAGTGGAGAACGAGCGAACTAATTCTACTATTCAAAAAAGTAGATAAAAAGCAGCCAGAAAACTACAGAGGTATCAACTTGTTAAATACTACCCTAAAACTTACAACTAAAATCTTACAAGACGTAATGAATCAGAGGATAAGTTTAGCAGATGAACAACAGGGTTTTCGTACTGGAAGATCGTGTACAGATGCAATATTCGTCATAAAGCAAATTACTAAGAAATCACTAGAGTATAATAGACCAGCATTTCTATGTCTGATTGACTTACAGAAAGCATTTGATAGAGTAGGACTCAAAGATGTAATCCATCTTCTGTATAATAGAGAAGTCCCTCTAGATATCATAAAAACTATTGAGAACATCTATCAAAATAACAAAATGGAAATCAGAATAGATGGACAACTTACAGAACCTTTAGATATAGGCAGCGGAATAAGACAGGGAGACTCATTGAGTCCTATGCTTTTCAATTTAATCATGGATCAAATCATTAAAAACGTCAACAAAGGAAGAGGTTATAGAATGGGAAACAAAGAAGTAAAAATACTCTGCTACGCAGACGACGCAATATTGATAGCCCAAGATGAAGATAGTCTGCAAAGATTAGTCCACAGATTTAGCATAAGAGCAAAAGAATTCAATATGACAATTTCATCTCAGAAAACCAAAACAATAATAATCAGTAAAGAACCAATCAGATGCAAAATAGAAACTGATGGTATCAGTATTGAACAAGTAATGGAAGTAAAATACCTTGGAATTACATTGTTAAGTTACGGAGACCTAGACAAAGAAGTGAGAAATCAAGTACAAAAAGCAAATAGATTGGCAGGATGCCCTAATAACACTATATGGCGAAACCGACATATTAACACTGAGATGAAGTCAAGAATTTATAAAGCCAGTGTAAGACCAATAATGACATATGCATCAGAAACAAGACCCGATACAGCCACAACACAAAGACTATTGGAAACGGCCGAGATGAGAGTACTGAGAAGAATTACAGGAAATACACTGAGAGATCGAAAGACGAGCGAAGATATTAGAAGACAATGTAACGTACAGTGTATAAACGAATGGACACTAAATAGAAAAAAAGAATGGAACAGCCACATAACCAGAATGGGGTAGACACGTGTGGTCAAAATAGCACGGGATAAATCACCAATCGGTAGAAGAAGTATCGGCCGACCGCGCAAAAGATGGAGTGACAACTTTCCATAGAGGTATCAATCCGCCAATGAACAAGCAGAATTGCTTATAAAGAGGAAGAAGAAGAAGAAGAAAATAACTTGCGAATGACTGATCCAGTTGTATTCTGTTCATCGTTTTTCTGCGTCTTGTCATTTTGCTCATCCCACCTTGATCGTGGTCAGACAGCTTTGTGTTTTCTGTGCCCTGACGTCGTAATCTTTTTTGTTAGTGTTTTGGCCTTCATTCTGTATATACGGCACAGCTATCCTAGTTGCCTTCTAGTTATAATTATTGTTTCTGTTGTTTTCACTAAATTTGCTAATGTCGTTGTGTTTGGTGTCCTATTTCTTCTTGTGATCCCTTCAATCTCTCGTAAAAATCTTATTTCTGTAGCTGTAATTTCTCTTCCTTTGTTACTACCCATTTCAGTTTGTAGGTTTTTGTTTTTTCACCTGCAACTAAGGGGCCATCCATTAATCACGTGAGGCTCGAAAGGGGGAGGGGTGTATAAAAAAACACGAAATGTACAGGGACTTAAACCTCACAATGTATCACCAAGGGGGAGGGGGGTTAAAAAATGCCAAACCTCACGTGATTAATGGACGGCCCCTAAGCACTTGGTTTTTTGTAGATTAATTGTAAGGTCCCACTTGGTATACTCTTCCAGCCTTCGAAGCATATATTGTTATGCTCTGTATTTCTCTCTTTTATGAGATTGATCAGCAAATTCTTACTTTGATTAATTACTTAATTATTTTAATTATTACTTATGTAAAACAAAACCAAAATTAATTTAAATTTTCTAATAAATTTTATTCTCAGGGCTATTTTAATTTTAATGCATTACCTTCGGTTTGTGGCTTCTAGTATCTCTAGTTGCTTACTTCATCCAGGGACAAAACAGGGAAATTAACCACACTCGATGTCATATAAATGTTATAAATATTTTTTATTTATCCAATATACCATAAAAAAAGATTTAAAAATTATACTAAAATTCATTTCTGTTGCAACTCTTTCTCATCTAATAAATTAAGCTTTAATTCTGATATCTCCTTTGTTTTAACACAATTTTTATTTAAATAATTTGTTAGACTATTCTTACAAAAATAATAAAATTTACTTTTCTCCTTTGGAATTGATTACTTAATTCTTCTTTAAATTTTGGAATGACTATATTATGCTATAGAACTGCTCAATACAAAAATAAACAAATATGGTGTGGATATAAAACAACTCTCTCCGTTTCACAAAAATTCTGACTAACATTCTGTTTCTTCTTTACTTCTTTCTGGATTGCGTAGTCCTCGATTCTCCCACACGTGCTCCTAGGATGTAGCGAAAGGTCCTTCTCGTCCAAACTGCTTCACCAACAAACAAACAACGGGACTCGCTCGAAATCTCTATTCAGTTTTCTCTCTGCTCGATATCTTGTGCAACTTGATATCCAAAGATATCCACCGGCTACTCGTTGTAGACAGAAAACAGGAATCTCATCGGACACAAGGAAAATTAACTTCTCAACTCGGTCAACGATTTCCTTTCACCACGATTCTGCTCGCAAAGGCCAATTTCACCACTTTACACCGACTTCTTACTTTTTTTTTTAAACTGGACTGTACTCTCCAGACATTCATTACACAGTGCCTCTTTATTCTCTCCTCAAAATCAGACTCAATACTCTTATCCCCACCATCTGTCTTTCTCCGCCAATCACAAACATCCACTCTACCCACTACATCCATATTTTCATTTCTTAAGAACCAATTTATTTTGTATACAACTTTTCCATTTTGTTAAATTCTAGGAGACACCATTACTTTCGTTGTTTCAAAGTGCTAAACAAAAAGCCTTATATTCTAAACTCCATAAATTTGTTTACTGCCTATCCTTCTAAGAAACATTTATAAAACGTCATTGTTCATTCAAAAGCGAAATAAATGTACTTTCTAATTTTTACCGCATAATTGTATGTCCGTTCAAAGAATCACTTAACGATTTCATTTTCCGCGAAAACACTGTTTACTAACTAAATTATAATATTTACAATTTTTGGTCATATACAGGGCGATGAAAATCTATGATCTCGTGGTCTCTGATATAAATCCATTTTCTAAATTTCTCAAAAAGAATTATACAACAATATAATAGTTTATATCATTCTTGTTTTCAACTAGAATGGGTTGGTTGTCAGATAAGTGTCTTCTTCTTCTTAACGTGCCCTATCAGGTCCCGTTGACGTTGGCGATTAACATGGCGAAACTGTCTCTGTCTCGAGCTATTCTAAATAGTTGCTCTGCTTTCTTTATACCTGTCCACTCCCTGATATTCTTCAACCAAAAGGCCTGTTTTCTACCAATTCCTCTGCGTCCTTCGATTTTTCTTCTTCTTCTTCTTCTTGTAATAGGACTATGTCCTGTTTCTTCTGTTACAGTCTTTGCTGCGATCCGGAGCTCCAACTCTCGTACCATCGTTTTTTGGGTCTTCCTATGGGTCGCTTGGTGTTGGGCTTCTGTGTTTTCGCCCAATGCGCCATACGTTCAGGGTCCATCCGATCTACGTGGTCTCTCCACATGCGTCGTCGCGCTCTTGTCCATCTCACTACGTCTTGAACGCCTAGCTCTCTCAATGTATCTTCGTTTCGTATTCTATCTCTGAGTGTGATACCTCTTATGGATCTTAGGGTTTTCATCTCTGTCTTTGTTGTCTCGGCCCTTGTCTCAGCTGCGTATGTCAGTACGGGTCTAACACATGTCTTATAAATGCGGACTTGGCTTTCGGTGCTCATATATTTATTCCGCCAGATTATATCCCTCAGGAAACCAGATATTCTCGCTGCTTTCGTTGCCTGCTGTTTTGATTCTTGCCACAGATGCCTGTCGCTAGATATTTCCACACCTAAGTATCTGCAATCCATTACCTGTTCGATTATATGGTCGTCCACTACTAATTTACATCTAATTGGGTTCCTGGATATTACCATCGATTGGGTTTTCTCTTTGGATAGTGTCAGGTTATACTTTTCGGCGGTTACTTTGAATTTTTGTAGTAGTATAGTCCTTCGATTTTAACCATCATAATAAGTTGAAGAATATTATATCGGTTTTCCCTTACTACGTGTCCAAAATAGGCCATCTTTCCATTCGATATTATCAAGCAGCTCGCGAGTAGCATTTGCTCTCTTAAGGACTGCCACATTTGTCAGCATAGCTGTCCATGGTATTTTTAATTTACGTCTGTGCAGCCACATTTCAAAGGCCTCACACAGATATCGTGTACAATCTCTCGTCTTCGATCGTGATACCCATATTGCAACATTTTCTTCTCCACACTGAAAGCGCCAGATAATATATATTTTAAAGAGTGTAGAAGTGTAGATGCTAGGTGCTGTGCAGCAGCCTTGTATTAGGCCTCTACTAATAGGAATTTCTCTATGTTTATCCCCATATTTTCGTTTATCAAGTTATTTTTTTCTTTTATATGTTTTTTGTTTATTCCTTGTTTTTCTATTGTTACCTGGAGTGTTGAAAGTGGTATGCTAGTATCGTATGCGTTTGTCAGATCTATCAAGACTACTCGTAGATCGGTTAAAAGGTTGTGGGCTAATCTTTTCTCAATAATCTGCTTTAGAGAAAATATGCTGTCTATACAGGTCTGCGTGCACCAAAAGCCATTTTTTTCTTCTACTACATCTGCCATTTGTTTTTCAATTTTACTACTCATCTTATGTTGATAACTGTACAGCACAGCCGCTGGTAAACAACGTATTAAAAGTTAATACAGAACAATTTTCAATACGGACAACTTGTATTTTTACATGCCGTACGTGTAAAACATGATGTATATTCAGAACTTGAAAATGGACAGAATATTGAAAAAGTCTGCAGATCAAATCAAAGCAAAAGGAACATCATGTTTTAAGTAAATGAAGTCGATGAATTCATACAGACACAGTAATGACAACACTCACACAAACAGGAGAAGTATAAAAATATTATGTTCAGTCTAGCTAGGCTGAACACGCAAAAAATACTTTTAAAAATATTTTTTCTACGGCCGTGCTAAAACAACCACTTTCGCGCACGCATTTCGTTTCCGAAAGTTGCACTTTCCCGCACGGCGTGCGGGAAAGTAGAATACCTTTTAATATCGCATTATAATATACTATAACACATGCAATAAACTAATATTTAGATAATATTTACTAATTTATTTCAAATGTATATTATTGTGTTCATGTTTTAATGAAATTAACGCAATAATTCGATGAAATAATAGTACATTATATACCGCGGGACTGAAGTAGTACATTTAATCCTGAAGGTAAAGTTTATGGCCCGACCGCAGGGAGGGCCATAATTTACCTGAAGGATTAAATGTACTTCAGTCGCAAGGTATATACGATACTTTTCGTACTTCCGGTATGATTTTATTAATTATTTCAATAATTTCAATCAGTTTTTTCTCTCTTCAACTCATTTAATAAACTGTCTTTAAAATAAGTTACCATAGTAACATTGCGTTGTGACAGTTATAATTTAGAAACATTGTCATTACTAGTGTCATTGTAAAGAAACATTGTTATTGATAATTATTGGTATCATGAGTGAAGAAGGTGTATCTGATATTGATAAAAGAGCAGCCGAAGTAGGTG
This sequence comes from Diabrotica virgifera virgifera, assembly GCF_917563875.1. Lineage (NCBI taxonomy): Eukaryota > Metazoa > Arthropoda > Insecta > Coleoptera > Chrysomelidae > Diabrotica > Diabrotica virgifera. The sequence goes on from NC_065448.1 coordinate 76,610,862, forward strand.
AAGAATTGTTACCACCGAAATCTAGAAAACTATACGAGCAGCAGTACGATGCTTTTAAAAAGTGGTGCCGCTTAAAAAATGTGAGACAACCCCTTAAATTCGTTTGTTTGTGATTTAATCGTTCCGGGAGTTTCGTCAATATTTAATCCCGGAGGGATTAAATGTGACACTTTAGTACCTGTCACAAGGGAGTGAAGTTGTCACTTTAGGCCCGGAAGTACGAAAAATTATTTTGACATACATAATATTTAAAAGCCAAATCGGTAGACAATTACAATGGTTTTGAATTGTCGTCATGGAAACCAATATCGTCGTCGTGGTAACCCATTATATTGAAAGTTTGGTTTTGACAACCTTGTCAAAGAATTAATTTGTGTATTTTCACTCTTAAATAAAAATTGAATTGACTCTATTTTTAAACGCTTTTATTTAGTTCAATAGATTGTGTCAAATCTTTGGATGTTAATTTGACTACCTTTTCTTCCATGCAAATGAATGAAAATTTGCAGACATATGCATTCGCGGTGACAATACACAAATAGACAACAAAAAAATTTTGTTTATGTTTTTTGTGGCTTTTTTCCAAACGTACGGCCATAGAAAAAATATTGTTCCTAACTCATGCGGATAGATGACAAAGCAGCAGGTCCCGATAATATACAAGCAGAACTACTCAAAATGATGGACAACGAATCAATAGCAGTAATCACAAAGATATTCAACAACATATACAACTGTGGACAAATACCAACAGAATGACTGAAGTCTGAGTTTATTGCACTTCCAAAAAAACCAGGAGCCAAAAAGTGCGAAGAATACCGTACGATAAGCCTGATGAGGCATCTCCTAAAATTGTTCCTAAAGGTAGACTTCCGCACCAAGCGACCGAGACAGGAGACCGCGACAGGCGACAGATAGGCGAGGTCTCCCCACGACTGCTCTCAATGCAATTATATCAGGGTAGTTCTGCAGCCCGCGACCGAGACCAGCGACCAACTATCGTCTAATCGCGACCTATCTGTCGCCTGTCGCGGTCTCCTGTCTCGGTCGCTTGGTGCGGAAGTCTACCTTAAAGGTAATCCATACGAGAATTTACAAGCTATGCGAAAATCAAATTTCGCCCAACCAGTTCGGGTTCATAAATGCTGTTGGTACGAGAGAGGCTTTGTTTTCAATACAAGTCTTATAATTTTATAATATAAATAATAATTTTATGGAATTATATATAATATTATGGAATAATTTTTTATAATGGGAATAATAATTTTAGGAATAGTATTAAAAATCAAAACAAAAAGAAACAAAAAAGAAAACAGAAAATAATGAAAATATGCACCTGGAACGTAAGAACAATGTTAACTGCAGGAAAAATGGAAGAGATAGCAGGAGAACTGAAAAGATACGGTATAAACGTAGCTGCCATACAAGAGACCAGATGGAAAGGAAGCGGCGAATTAGAAAACAAAAACCTCAGCCTCAAATACTCAGGGAGCGAAAGACAAGGGCAATACGGAGTAGCATTTATGATACTCGGAGATGTAAGGCAAAAAATACTACAATTTAGACCGATAAGTAACAGACTTGCATACTTGCGCATAGAAGCAAAGCCAAGCAATTTGTCACTACTAAACGTATATGCGCCTACAGAAAATGCCAACAGAGAAGAAAAAGAAAAATGGTACGATGATATAGAGGAAGAAATAGAAAAGATACCCAAAGAAGACACGATCATGGTACTGGGAGACTTCAATGCCCAAATAGGAACAGAACAATACACAGAAATTGTAGCAGGAAGATACACAATACATGAAAGGACAAATGACAATGGACAACGATTATGCAACCTAGCAACAAGAACAGGCATGGTCATAAGCAGTACAAATTTCCCGCATCCTAACAAACATAAAATAACATGGATATCACCAAATCTGCAAACTAAATCTCAGATAGACCATATTTTGATAAACAGGCGGAGACAATCTTCAATTAAGGACGTAAGATCCTACAGAGGAGCCTGTGCTGACTCAGATCATTTCATGGTAACAGCAAAAATAAAACAAAAAACATGCAGGAGTAAAAATAAAAGCAAACAAACGAAATGGGACATTGAAGAACTAAAAGAGGAGCAAGTAAGAAGGAGATATCAGGAAGAACTGGAAAAATATCTAAGAATGGATGACAATCAAGAATGTGTCGACGTGAAACGGGAGTGGAGCTGCATAAAAGAGGCCATACAGGAAGCAGCAGAAAAAACAATTGGCAAAAAGAGGAAGGAGAAGAAAAAAGAATGGTACAACATCGAATGTCAAAAAATTATGAAAAAAAAAAGTGGAAGCGAGATTAAAATGGATAAGAACGAACACGGCAGAAGACAGAGAAAACTACGAATTACTGAGAAATGAGGGCAAAAAAATTAACAGAAAACAAAAACGACAATGGATAGATCTAAAGATTCAGGAAATAGAGAACTAAAAATACAACAGAAATTCAAAAAAATTCTATAATAAAATAAAAGAAAACAATAGAACATTCAAAGGTAAATTAAAAGGAATAAAAAACAAACAAGGTAAAATTGTCGAGGAAGAGAAAGAGTATAAAGAAATATGGACAAGTCACTTTAAAGAATTACTAATTGAACCAGTTATAAATGATGAAATAGAAGACGTGGACGAAGAAGCGAACACACAGGAACCAACATTAGAAGAAGTAAAAAACATTATAACGACAGGGAATAATGGAAAGGCACCTGGGAAGGACGGAATAAATCTAGAACTAATAAAATACGGAGGAGACATTGCATGAAAAAATACATGAATTGATTAAGAAAATATGGAAAGAGGAGACAATGCCGAACGAGTGGGAAATTGGACAGATTATAACGATCCATAAAAAAGGCGACCAGCATGAGTGTAAGAACTACAGAGGTATTACACTATTAAACGTTGCCTATAAAATATTATCGTCAATAATACAAAAAAGGTTAACAGATGAAACAAAAAATATCATAGGACAATACCAATGCGGTTTCGTAAAAGGCAGATCAACAACAGATGCAATACATACCATTAAACAAATCATGGAAAAAGCACACGAACATCAACATGAAATAGAAATATTATTTATAGACTTTGAACAAGCCTTTGACTCAATAAAGAGAAAGGAAATAATGAAAGCCCTAAAATATCAAGGAGTAAGTAAAAAACTAAGAAACCTAATAAAAATGTCTATGAATAAATCAAAAATAAGTATCCTAACACAAAAAGGAAAACAGAAGAATTCGAAATAAATAAAGGAGTGAGACAAGGTGACTCACTGTCAGCAACACTATTTAACCTGACAGTAGATTTTGTGTTAAGAAAGATCCATAAGGGAAACCTAAGAGCATCAGGTTACCAACTAATCGCCTATGCAGATGATATAGCGATAGTAACAAAAACACGAAAAATCATGAAAAAATTATTAATGGAGATAGAAGAAGACGGAAAGAAGAGGGGACTAAGAATTAATGAAAAGAAAACAAAATTAATGAGACTCGGAAAAGCAGAACAAAACAGAGAGGTAAGGATAGGAAATAAAAAATTCGAGGAAGTACAGAAATTTAAATACCTGGGCGTTATGATAAATAACAAAGGGGAAAGAAAAACGGAGATCGAAGAAAGAATAACTGCGACAAACCGGGTATTCCAAGCAAATAGAAAACTACTAAAGAGTAAAATATTGACCAAACAAACAAAAATGAATATATATAAAACAATAATAAGACCAATAACGATGTATGCAGCAGAAACCATGACTATGACAAAAAAAGAAGAAGAGAAATTAAGGATAAATGAACGAAAGATAATAAGGACAATACTGGGTCCAGTGAGAATCGAAGAACAAGACTATAGAAGGAGAACGAATAAAGAAATTTTAGAAGAATTAAATGGTGAAGATATAGTAAAGAAAATAAAAGTACAAAGAACCAAATGGCTAGGTCACATATGGAGACAAGGACCAGAATCAGTATCAAAAGCTATGATATTGTGGCAACCAGGAGGAAAAAGGAGACGTGGTCGACCCAGATCGAAATGGTTAACTGAAGTAGAGGAGGACCTAAGAGGAGCAGGAATTACAAAATGGAAAGAGAGGGCAATAGGGAATTACAAAATGGAAAGAGAGGGCAATAGACCGGAAGAAATGGAGACATATTAGTGAACAAATACAATGATCATGGGGACTCATCCACCCCGTAAAATGGATCTAGAAAGCGAAAGCGGCGAAACCCCACATGGGGTGTTAAGCCATATACTATACTATAGTTCGGGTTCATAAATGCTGTTGGTACGAGAGAGGCTTTGTTTTCAATACAAGTCTTATTCCAGAAATGCAGAGACGTAAATTGCGACGTATACGCATGTCTGGTTGATTACGAGAAGGCTTTTGATCGAGTACAACACGCCAAGATGATGCAAATACTAAAAGAAGCAGGAATTAACAACCAAGATCTGAAATAATTAGAAACCTTTACTGGAATCAGACTGCAAACCTCAGAGTTGACGGTGAACTCACCGAATATGTCAAAATCATGCGTGGAGTGAGGCAAGGCTGCATTTTGTCCCCCCTAATTTTCAATCTTTACTCTGAAAAAATATTTATCGAAGCTTTGCATAAAACTGAAAAAGGTATTCTACTAAACTGGTACCGGCTAAATAATATCAGGTATGCAGATGACACCGTAGTATTTGCGGACAACCTAGAAGACCTACAAGTCCTCATGGACAAAATCACGTATTACAGTCAACAATATGGACTCAATATAAACGTAAAGAAAACAAAGATTATGATCGTCAGCAAGAAAAAGATAACAGAAGGCCAACTCTATATCAACCAAACCCCTGTAGAAAGAGTGAGGCACTACAACTACCTCGGCACCATAATAACCGAAGAATGGACCAATAACCAAGAAATAAGAGCGCGCAACGGAAAAGCTAGATCAATCTTCAACCGTATGGGGGCGTTTTTCAAGAGCCACCCACAACTTTCTCTTGGTATAAAAGTAAGAATGGTCCTTTTTTATGGTGTTGAATCATGGACCTTGAACGAGGATATGTGCCGAAAATTGGAAGCATTTGAGATGTGGCTATATCGGAGAATTCTTAAAATCCCATGGACTAATCGGGTCACAAATGAGGAGGTTCTTAGAAGAATGGGGAAGAACCGAGAAGTACTAACCACCATCAAATCTCGAGAGTTTGAATACTTTGGACACATTATGCGAAATGAATCCAGATATGCCCTCCTACAAGCCATCCTGCAAGGAAAAATATTTGGTAAGCGAGGTCCAGGAAGAAGAAGAACATCCTGGTTAAAAAACCTCAGAACCTGGTTCAACACAACATCTGTGCAGCTTTTTCGCGTTGCTGCAGATAAAGTAAAGATTGCCATGATGATTGCCAACATTCGTCACGTATAGGCACATCAAGAAGAAGAAGAAACTCATGCGGAAAGTGTCTTTCCCGCACTCGACTGCTTACCTGAACTCCGCTATCGCGTCGTTCGGGTCAACGGCAGTCTCGTGTGTGAAAGTATCACTTTCCGCACTAGTTAGGAAAATAACTATATTTACTAAAAGTACCCATATCTTTATGGTTTCAAGTACAAAAACTAAGACTGATATCTAATAATATTGTAATCTGAGATATGAAACTATAAAAGTAAACAATATCTTCGTTTGACCTGGAGTGTGGGTCATGTATTCTGCCAATACAACATTTTTACATAAAAGATCTGCTATAACAGTGACGTGGACTATGCGCTAACTGAAAAAATACTACTCACGATGTAGTGTTCATAAATCGGGTTAATAATAATTCAGTTCTGACACTATTCTCTGGTGCCATACTGCGTGACCAACTAGTCCGAAAAATCCGGGACATGGCCCGAATTATGAAGTCGTGCCCCGGCGTCCCAGACAAGGCTTCCGGGCCATCCGAATTGTGAACGTTTTGCTAAAATTCTATTTTGAAAATTTTAAATAATTCACATTAAATTGAATTGGTGAGACGAAAAAAGTCGACAATTTCTAGAGTGTAATACTAATACCATGTCCAAAACGCATGACTATTGTCGTTGATGCATTTTAATTATTATCCTTTTTTTTTTAAAGAGGATTCAAAAACAATAACCGTTCATGTATATAGTCCATTTTTTCACGGTTTTTGCTCTAAATTTTAAAGAACCGCTTGGATTGACATGAAATTTGGCATGCGTATAGCTTACATGTTGAAGAAAAAAAGTGATATTTTGCCGATGTGTGCTTTTACCCTGGGGGTGACTTTCACCCCCTCTTGGGGGTGAAAAAATATATTTTCAAAATAAGTCAGGAAATGGGTAAACTGACTAATTTTAAGTAACTTTTGTTCTATAGAGCTTTTTCGCCAAGTCAACACTTTTTGAGTTATTTGCGAGTGAATATGTTCATTTTTCAACAAAATAACCGCATTTTTAGACGATTTTTCGCAAATAACGCAAGAAGTAAGTATTTTGTCGAAAAAAACGTTCTTAGCAAAAATATAGCTTATAAAAAAGTAAAAAAAATGGTGTACGCGTTAGGTCTCTGGATCTCGTAGAACCAGAGTTATAGCCAATGAAAAATAGATTCATATTCACCAAATTTCAAATAGAATATTTCGACGTGAAATATCCAACAAATTAAGCACTTTTTGGGGAAAACCCGTTATAACTTTTTTAAAGTGTTTAAAAAAAGCTTTATTTCTGTTTTTACAAAAAGTTTCTAGCGTTAAATTTAAGCAAGTCACGCTCAAACTAAAGTTGGTCCCTTTTGTTTTTGCAAAAAAAAAAATCGGGAAGACCAACCCCTAATTAGCAACTTAAATGAAATTAATCGTTACCGCTCCACAAATTATTTTACTTATGTTGTGTTTATATATGATCTGTAAGTTTCATCGATTCAAAGTGCTTATTTTTGAAAAAATTTGGTTTCAAAGTAATACTTTTAAAAATTTAAATTTTGAAAAATATGCTTTTTTTTTTCAAAATAACCTAAAAATTGTTAGAGATACCAAAAATCTCAAAAAGCAAAACAAGTCAGATTTGCTTTTCTGAATATCATGTATTTTTTTGTTTTTCTGTTAGACCAAAATTCATTAAGATTTGGTGTTTCCAAATTTGCATACATTCGTGATCAGTGACTCGTTCGACCCCTTTTAACTGCAGCCCTTTCAATAATAAGGACTTTGAACCGATGAAACTTACAGATCCTATAAACAATATATACACGAGTCAAGAAACTTGTGAAGTCGTAACGATTAAGTTCATTTAAGATACTAATTAGGGGGTGATTTTCTCGATTTTTTTACCAAAACCAAAAGGGACTAACCTTATTTTGAGCGTAACTTGTTTAATTTTGATGCTAGAAATTTTTTTTATAAAACAAAAATGAAGCTTTTTTTTAACACTTTAAATAAGTTGTAATGAGTTTTCCCCGAAATGTGCTTCATTTTTGGTTATTTCACGTTTAAGTAGTCTATTTGGAATTTGACGAATATGAACCTATTTTTCATTAGCTATATCTCTGCTTCTACTAGGTGTAGAGACGTGATGTATACACCATTTTTTTTAATTTCTTACAGGCTATGTTTTTGTTAAGAATGTTTTTTCGACAAAATACTTACTATTTGAGTTATTTGCGAAAAACCGTCTAAAAGCTTGGTTATTGTGTTGAAAAAATGAACATATTCACTGCCAAATAACTCGAAAAGTATTGACTTACTGAAAAAACTCTATAGAACAAAAGTTACTTAAAATTAGCCAGTTTATCCATTTCCTGACTTTCTTTGGACGAATATTTTTTCACCCCCAAGAGGGGGTGAAAACCACCCCCAGGGCAAAAGCACATATCGGCACAATATCACTTTTTTTCTTTGACTTGTTAGCTATGCGTATGCCAAATTTCATGTCAATCCAAGCGGTTCTTTAAAATTTAGAGGTTTTGCAATATTTTACCGCTAAAGAACGGACTAACAACCTACACATGAATCAGCTGTCTGAGACATGCCGCATGCAACGATGTATGTAATGGTTGCTGACAAATTTTTTTTTCGGTTTTGACAACTATTTTCATTAGTTGATTTTCTAATTTTCCTTTTTGAGAACGATTTCGAGATTAAAAGTCAAAACGTCAAAAACTAACAAAAATGTAATTATTACTATAACCAATTGTGTATTAATACCATCAAAAATATGATTATCAACATTAAAATTTTAAATATAATAAATAAAAGGATGATATTGAAGTTCTATATTAAAAATAAAATGGCCAATTTTCATTGAAAAGTCCCGGATTTCAGGTATTTTTTTTCAGCCTTGTCTCGAATTCGACTGAATTGGAGTTGTTCACACCAGCCATACATCATAGTGGATGTATTTTATATTTTTTGGCAATAAGCCATAATGATTATGGCTAAAATTGCATTTTTTCTTTGCAACTATTGGACTTCTATCTAGTCCGGAAATCGCTTTCAAAAAGCTCATAAAATAAATGATTATTATAATATTAATAAGGTTATGATTGTCGATGATTGACATCGGCACGCTGCGCTAATTTGGCAATAAGCCACAATGATTATGGCTAAAATTGCATTTTTTCTTTGCAACTATTCGACTTTTATCTAGTCCGGAAATCGCTTTAAAAAAGCTCATAAAATAAATGATTATTATAATATTATTAATAAGGTTATGATTGTCGATGATTGACATCGGCACGCTGCGCTAACAAGAGGATGTTATCAGACTTCAATTTCTATACTTCTTCGTCTGAAAGGAGAAGTTTCCGCTACAATCAAAGGCAGAAGGATATTACGTTTATTGAAATACATTTTCCAGGTTCGGGAATAAGTTAATTTATATTTTATGCCAGGAAGGCTACAGACAAATATCAATGTTTATCAGTTGGTCGATCAATTTCCAATATCATTGATAAAAAAACGGACTAATCAAACTATTAGTAAGAATTAATCTATCATAAGCATAAGGTAACAAAATGTGAATCTATTAAATTTATATCTAATAAGAGAAAAAATATCAAATTATACAGGGTGTCCAGAAACTCTACCGACAAACGAAGACAGGAGATTCCTCAGATAATTTTAAGATAATTTAACCCAATTCACCTAGTCCGAAAATGCTTCCTAAGGGAGCTAGAGCTCTTTGAAGATGGCGTCATGTAATTAGTTTTTCTTAAATACCTCCAGAACCTTCTATTTAGAAAAACGAAAATTGGTATACATATTTACTTTCCAGAAATGAATCGATTCCATCCATTGCGAATTTCTAGTACAACTCATAGGCGTCCGTTTTGGGTAGGGCAACGGTTATTTTATCGCCTAACTTTTTTGTCTTTAATTTTTAAGCATTTTTGACTCTGAATTATTTAATTGTGAGTTATTCTAGTACTAAAAGGTACTCTTAGTTTAAGTCGATAGGATACACCGTTTGCTAGAAAAATCGATTTGAAAATTTTTCGTTCCTTGAATTAAAAACAAAGATACAAAAAAAACTATTTAGAAAGATGAAAACTGGTACATTTATTTATATTCCAGAGATTAATCGATTTCATTAATGGCGAATTTCTAGTACCGGTCATAGGCGTCCGTTTTGGGTATAATTTGGTTTTGGCAATAAAGGTATGCTATAGCATGTGTTTATTGTCTTTAATTTTTAAGTATTTTTGACACTAGATTATTCAATTATGAGATATTCGAGTACTAAAAGTTACTCTTGCTTTAAGTTGGTAAAATACATCGGTTTTTTTTTAAATCTTTGTATCCTATCGACTTAAAGTAAGAGTACCTTTTAGTACTAGAATACCTCACAATTTAATAATCCAATATCAAAAATGCTTAAAAGTTGAAGACAAAAAAGTTATGCGATAAAATAACCGTTGCCCTACCCAAAACGTACGCCTATGACCGGTACTAGAAATTCGCAATGGATGGAATCGATTCGTTTCAGGAAAGTAAATATGTATACCAATTTTCGTTTTTCTAAATGGAAGCGTTCTGGAGGTATTTAAGAAAAACTAATTACATGGCGCCATCTTCAAAGAGCTCTAGCTCTCTTAGGAAGCTTTTTCGGACTAGGTGAATTGGGTTAAATTGTCATAAAATTATCTGAGGAATCTCCTGTCTTCGTTTGTCGGTAGAGTTTCTGGACACCCTGTATAGAACACATCTCCAATATGCAGTGGGAAATAATTTGGTACGAAAATGTTAGTATGTGCTTTTTATTTGAAAAAATTGTTAGGTATATACAGTCAACTCTTGTTTATCCGAGAGCGGTTTGTCGTTCACCATGATAACAATAACACCGAAGAGATGAAAAGATTTAATTCCAGGTCAATGCCTCTACACAAGTGCTCCGATGAGGCTAAGTTAAAGCCGAGATACACACTTATAAGCACATAGTAGATGCAATGTTCTGGTAATCAAATCTGAATCATCTTTACTGTCATTTTATTTTATTATTATTATCAGATTTTATTATTATTATTATTATTATTATTATACAATAATATCGAGACAAAGCAAAGCTTATATGGCTCAAAGTACAAAAATAATTGTAGGTCTTAAACTAAATAATATAACATAAAACAAATTCTTACAAAATAAAAATTAAATTAAAGCAAATATTCAAAAGAATTGGTTGTCATAAAAGTTGTTACAACAATAGCAAATTAAAAAAAGATACAAAAATTACAAAGTATCTAAGTATACCTAAAAATTAAAAAAAATTTCTCATAAAAAAACATACATTTTACAACAACTATTTTAACAAAAATTGCTAACATTACACATACAATATCCAGTTAGTTCTCATCAAACCTGTTTTTGAAACTATTTAAGCTAATAGCCCCTACGATGTCATCACTTAAACTGTTCCATTTATCAAAAACTCGATTTACCAAAAAGTTTTGCCTTACAGTAGTTTTAAAAGGTTCCTTTTTCAATTTATAGTGATGACCTCGTAGCCTAGCATCTTCGCTGATATTAAAAAAATTCGATGTTCCAAAAAATTCCCCCCATAAGAATTCTATAAGTAGATATTAAATCACCTCTCTCTTCTATGAGTCAATGGAGACAACTTAAGCTTTCTTAATCGAGTTTCATGACTTAATCTTGCATAATTAAAAGGTAGCTCAGTAGCTCTTCGTTGTACTCCTTCTAATAAATTAATATCTCTTTGTAAATGAGGTGACCAAACAGATACCGCAAATTCCAGGTGAGGTCTGACATAACTTTTATAGAGTTTCAAAAACAAGTCTGGAGACATGCTAGGAAAAGCTTTTGATATGAGGTATAAAGCAGAGTTAGCTTTACCGACTACTTTTGCAGTTTGAGTGGACCAACTTAACGTTTGGTTGGCCGTAACGCCCAAATCATTAACTTCCTGTACCGATTTCAGAGGAACTCCATCCAAAAAATATGTTATATATGGATTATTATATCCACATTGAACAACACAACACTTACGCGAATTTAATGGAATAGCCCATTTCATGCTCCATTCTGATAGCTGTTTAAGGTCACTCTGAAGAGTATTAACAATATCGGGACAGTAATATAACTTTAAATCATCGGCATATGAAACTGATTTTGACTGCCATCCGCACGTTAAATCAGATACGTACAACAAAAACAGAATAGGCCCTATAAATAAATAAATAAATAAATATTTATCCCTGAGGGACACCACTGGCTACCGCACGTGGAACACTGCAGTCATTTTCCACTTTGACCGAAAAAGTTCTTTCAGAGAGGAAGTTTTCTAACCACAATAACAACTCACCACGCACGCCGTAATGTTCTAGCTTCATTAATTTTTTTATGGGTACCTTATCAAATGCACGGGAAAAATCTATATAAATAATGTCAATCGGATCATATCGGTCCAAAGATAAAGTCCATTCATTAAGAGAGTGAAGAAGGTTGCTAGTTACAGAACGGTTCGGCAGAAATCCGTGTTGAGAGACTGGAATAACATTATGCTCTAACCAAAAGGATCTAACCAAAAGGATTTTTAATCACATTTGTGGGTATAAAGGAACTATTTCGCTAAAGATTGTTATCACGGTGAACGACAGGTCATGGATGCAATTATAGATCCCCTTGTCGACTAATCCACCACTCTGTTCTGATTTGTATTTTCCATCTTAAAAAGCGCAGAGCGTAACAATTTGAATTTTAGTTCCTGCCTCTTTTGACTAACTACATATTCATATATGGTACTAGTTGCATATTTGGTAATTATTTTAATAGTTACACCGAAGAGATGAAAATATTTGATTCCAGTGCAGTTCCTCTACACTGGTGCTCCGATGAGGCTAAGTTAAAGCAGAAATACGTATAAGCACATAGTGGAGGCCCTGTTGTGTAATCGAATCTGAATCATCTTTACCTTCAAAAAAATGTATAGTTCTCCTCTAAATATCTACACCAAACGAAAGATGCCGAGTGAATACCTACAACCTTATACTAAAAGAAATGCTGGAATATTTTCTACACAATACAATAATAACATACATCCTATTAAAAAAATGAGAAAATTTTGTACATACTTGCAAATAGTGAATAGTGAATACACTGTATTTTGTATGGCTATGATATGTCAAAGATAGACACTATACTGGAAAAACTTTGACATACACTTACATTTTTGTTATCTTGGAAACCAAATCCATAGCTCTTTAAATATTACCATTTTTTTCAATAAAAGTATAAATGTTTCGAAAATTATTAACTTACACATTTATAACACCTTCATATGTGTAATATACAAACTCTTCATATGTTAAAAAATACACTATTTCAAAAATATTGGCAAACTTATTATAAATGGATATATACGGATAGTCCATATGGTGAGGCCGCTCCCGTCTGAAAAACTTTTCTAATTCGGTTTCTCTGCGGATTCTTATTCAAAAATGTCCCGTTTAAACAAATCTGAAGGGTGCCGGACGGAGTTTTTGGGCAGAAATTGTTTAAACAATTTTTTTAAACAAATACATAAGATCACCTTTTATTACTCCAAAAACAAATTTTAAGGTTTTTTGGGTCATTCTAAACAAGAAAGGTATCTTGTGATTTTTCTCAAAAATTGACAGTTTTCGAGTTATAGGCGATTTAAAATCTAAAAAATGCGAAAATACGCATTTTCGAGGCTTCAAAACATATTTCAATTAGTATTTTTCAGGGTGTCAATAACTTGGACTAAAGTATAAACATTCCTTTTCAAGATTCCGAAGAGTAATCGGGTCTAACTTCAATTTAGACCGTAGTTTTTAATTGTTAATTATGCGTGTCCATCCGGTTTTTGCCGGTGCGGCGCGCACTATTTTCAAAAATCTCCTATTTTCCTCCGAAAAATATTTTTTCTAGATTCTTTGGGACATTCTAAATAAAATATGTTTCTTGACATTTTTCTCAAAAGTTAATAGTTTTAAAGTTATAACCGATTTAAAATCCGAAAAACGACAAAAAAACAAATTTTCTCATTTTAAATCGCTCATAACTTTAAAACCAGTAACTTTTGAGGAAAATGTCAAGAAACTTATTTTATTTAGAATGTCCCAAAGAATCTAGAAAAAATATTTTCGGAGGATAATAGGTGATTTTTGAAAATAGTGCGCGCCGCACCGGCAAAATACCGGATGGACACGCATAATTAACAATTAAAAAACTACGGTCTAAATTAAAAGTTAGACCCGATCACTCTTCGGAATCTCGAAAAGGAATGTTTAAACTTTAATCAAAGTTATAGGCACCCTTAAAATACTAATTTAAATATGAGTTTTTAAGCCTAGAAAATGCGCATTTTCGCATTTTTTAGATTTTAAATCGCCTATAACTCGATAACTGTCAATTTTTGAGAAAAATTACAAGATACCTTTCTTGTTTAGAATGACCCAAAAAACCTAAAAATATATTTTTTGGAGCAATACAAGGTGATCTTATGTATTTGTTTAAAAACATTGTTTAAATAATTTCTGAACAAAAATTCCGTCCGGCACCCTTCAGATTTGTTTTAAGGGGACATTTTTGAATATGAATCCGAAGAGAAACCGAATTAGAAATGTTTTTCAGACAGGAGCGGTCTCACCACATGGACTAGGAGACCATAATGGCTTTAGAGATAAAAGATCATAAACTTACAATGTGGTCTTATCTTCTACGAAATTTCTTTATCGCACAAATAATTTTCTACTAGGTGGTTCTTAAAAAATTTACTGATGGTAATTAAATTTTACTGTAGATAAAAGAAGTATTAACAAAATTTAGTGGCTTTTTCTTACTATCATCATCATCCTGACACTAAACTTTTAGACGCCATTCTGTTTTTTTCGTGATTAAAACTTGCCGCTATGAGGCCCGATTTTACAGATTTCTACGAGAACTTCAATAAAGGTAGATAGTAGATAATAAAGTTAAAGAAAAATATTATGGAAAAGGCAGCTTTTGTTTTTGTTGTAATCCCTGCAAAAAATATTATGATTGTAAAAAAGTATAATGGGTCATAAAAATATTAAACATAACCCCTATGCCCTATATAATGATGTACAAATAGCGGAAATAATGAAGTAAAAAAGTTTGCAAAGTATAGAGCTTAGAAAAAATATAAAAACTGATATTTTTTTATAACAATATTATAAAACATTTTAATGTTCTAAAACATTTCTGAATTTTATGAGTAGTGTGAATTCTCTGGCATTTAAATAATATCAACGTGGAATGAAGTAAACACTTCTGTTGTATGTAGGCATATGAATTTATTAAAAATTCTTAAAATTTATCCACAAGGGAGTGGAAGTACAAAACGTTTTTGGTCAAACTGACCATCATCAGTGTAAACGTGGAAATAAGTGAACCACTAAGATTAAAATGCAAAAGGGTGAAATTTTGACAGTTGAAAAAATAAGAAAGTGTGGTTACTTACGTCCAGTGTACAAGTAATTGAATTGCTTATTGTATAAAGGGAATAAGTCCACTTCTTTACGAAATTAAAGTGAGATATACATTTTGTTAAACCAACGTCGACGGATCGATGAGTCTATAAAGGATATTTGTATCTCTCACCATATCGCACGATAAAATATTTGTTGAGCGTATAAAGGGAACTAGTCCGGGACTGATTACCTCTATACAATAATTCTTGTGTCGCCACAAGAATTTTTGCGAATGTGGCGCTGGGACACAAAGTCCCAGCCTTTAAAAACGAATTTTTTTCCTTAATCGTTTTCAAAGCCAAGTTTGTTGTATCACATGTCACTCTACTAATCTCCTTCTACATTTCATCTGTAGAACAAAATTTGATAGGTCATCAAGTTTCTAAGATAAATAGTTTTTTTCGGTTTTCTCAAAACTAAGTATTGTGGACTTATACCCTTTATACAATAAGCGCTTCAATTGTAACTAGCCACTTCAATAGGTGTAAAAACCTCTAAATTACATTATCGTTACATTCTATATTAAAAAGTAGTCGACATAAAGTCGATGTCTTAAGATTTTAAAGATCACATGTGAATGTATTTCATCCTTGCTCGAAAATTGCACAATGTACTTGTCTTCTAGTGAGAGGTTCATGACCAACTGAATATTAGACAGTTTGGTGCCAGAAATGTTGGTATGACAAGATATCAAAGGAAGTTAGGTGGATTTTTCATCTGTCATCCGAAAAAATTTTTTTTAATATGTACCTGCATATTTCAAGATACCAATTTAAAATTAAATTCTAATTCTCTTTGTTAAAAATTTTTCGGATGACAGATAAAAAATCCACCTACGTCCTTTGACATCTTGTCATACATTTCTGGCACCAAACTGTCTAATATTCAATTGGTCATTAACCTCTCACTAGAACACAAGTACCTTGTGCAATTTTCGAGCTAGGATGAAATACATTCTCATGTGATCTTTAAAATCTTAAGACATCGGCTTTAGGTCGACTACTATTTAATATAGAATGTAACGATAATGTAATTTAGAGGTTTTTACACCTATTGAAGTGGCTAGTTACAATTACTTGTACACTGGACGTAAGTAACCACACTTTCTTATTTTTTCAACTCTCAAAATTTCACCATTTTGCTTTTTAATCTTAGTGGTTCACTTATTTCCAGGTTTACACTGATGATGGTCAGTTTGACCGAAACCGTTTTGTACTTTCACTCCCCTGTGGATAAATTTTAAGAATTTTTAATAAATTCATATGGCTACATACAACAGAAGTGTTTACTTCATTCCACGTTGTTATATTGAAGGTATACAGCCAACTACAGGGTTTACCCCTTTTTAAAGTTTTAAATAATATAGTTCTCACTACGATTCCACAAGCAACCTAACCAACCAGCTGGTTAAACCCAAGCCTCGATCGAAATAGACCTTGGGAAAGAAAGAGGCCGCATGATCAAAAAGAACTCTACGTCTACCTGGACTAGAGATTTAAAAAAGAGATTTAAAAAAAGGCCGAAAAAAAAACAGGAAAAAATGGAAAAATACGGAAAAATTGACATTTCGTACAATATACTAAACAAATTCTGCATCCCGTATCAAAATCGATAAATTTAGTAGAATTCGATAGATCTATATTATCAGAAGTGCCTTTTGTCTCTAAGTAGGTACCTATATAAAAGACACAATATTAAAAAATATTCCCCAACAAGTTAACCAGACTAGTTCTCTTATCGAAAGCTTGCTAAAATATGTATGTTGAACAACGCTACGAATTTTGTTCTAAGCTGATTCACTTTGCAGCCTCTTGAAGCTCGCTTTAAAGAAGAATAATTGAATGAAGACCAACTAATGGAAGCCATACACTTAATTTCTGAAATGGCTTGTTCACTAAGGCCCGGTCTTTTCACCTCCGAATAACTAGTGATCGGGAAGTTTATTTGGCAGATTTGAATGTAATCTGCCGGATAAACTTCCCGATATGTAACTATTTATTTGGAGGTGAAAAGACTGGGCCTAAACCTAGATGTAGGGAAGGTGGTGGCAAATCTAGCCCAATTTAGAACAAAAACTGGATTTTTTAGTCGAAATTCTTTATGGGATAGTGCAAATATTTAGTATTTACTAATCATGTTATATGGTAGCAAGGTTTATGTACATCGTAGCCACTTATGCCAATTGCCTCCCGAATTTTAAATGGACCTCCAGATTCCGCCTCTTCAGAAAGAAACTGGTCTTTACACGGCCTCATATATACAAGCAAAAAAATATGTTATCACAGGATAAAATTTATAAGTTGTTGTTATTCATTTAAATTTGGTTATAAACGAAAAACAGATATTTATTTACGATACTAGACCAGATCCACTTTTAAAAGAGACTGACAAAAATCATGTTGTTTGTGTTATCCGTTCAGGATAGTGAAGCGGAGAACGAGTCTGAATCAGATGCTTGGTCTGAAGTTTCAGACTCAGATAAAAATATACCACTGAGCAATTTGGTTAAATAATGTGCTTTCTACCTTTGAAGTTTCGGTTCTGACACTTACAAGTTTTGTTGTCTTACAAGTAATTTCAATTGTCCTTGAACTGTCGCCGTTTGAAAATTTGCCTTCTGGACACTTTGAAGATTGAGAAAATGCAAACCGTTTGACTTAATCAAAACGACTTTAAATATAACCAAAATATTATGTATTTTAAAAATTCGATATTGTTTCAGGTTTATTACAATGTCAGTATATAATTATTGAACTAAAAAAATCAAGTTAAATAATAAAAAACCAATTTCGCAAAAATGTGCAAGAGTCTTGCAAGGTTCGGTCTTGGTCGTGGTCTTGGTCTTGAATACCTGGTCTTGGTCTTGGTCTTGAATACCTGGTCTTGCAAACCAAAAGGCGGTCTTGGTCTTGGTCTTGCTGCAAGACCAAGACCAGTCTCGCTCATCACTATTCCGGGTGTTTTGTGCTTAGGTATCTCTTCCATTTGTCTTTTTTGTTCTTTATTTTCTCTCGTATTTCTTCCGTCCACCATTCCGTTCTCCTCATGTTAGTATTTGCTATTTTTGCTTTCCCGCAAGTTTCCTTAGCTGCTTTGATTATGCTGGTTTTTAGATATTCCCATTTTTCTTCTATATTTGTATTTTTTTTCCTTACTTCTGTTGGAGTATATCTTTCTTTTTACTTTCACTCCAACAGAAGTTTTCTTATTTTTGTTACACTACCTTTCAGAGTATTATCTAATTTTTCTTGGAATTTCTTCTTATATCTTTCCTCTTTTAATTTGTAACTTTTTATTTTTTCGTTTACTACCTTTCTTCTCTTTTCTTCTTTGTCCTCTGTTGTTCTCATTCTCATTATTACTAGATGGTGGTCACTGCCAATTTCTAAGCCTCTTTTCACTTTCGTATCCTGTACTCTCTTCCATTTGTTGCTGCTTACCAAAAAGTAATCTATGATTGATTTTTCGTTTCTGCTGTCTTGTACTCTCGTGTATTTGCGTACTTCTTTATGTTTAAATTTTGTATTTGTTATAACTAGTTTGTTCTCCATACATATTTCTATTATTCTTTCACCATTTCTGTTTAGTATTTCTTCTCCTTTTCCCATGCACTCCTCTATTCCTCTGTTGTTGTTTCCGACTCTACCGTTTAGATCTCCCATTACAATTATGTTTTCTTCCCCATTATCAATTTGCATTTGGAGCTCCTCGAAAAATTTATCTTTCTCTTCCTTTCTTGCATCTTCATTTTCTCCGTAGGCTGTTATTATTGTCCATATTTCTTCGTCCATCAGTTTTATTTTCACCAATAATATTCTCTGGTTAACATATGTTTCTTCTATAACGTGTTGTAGTCTATTTGGAGCAGTTATTATCCCGACTCCTTCTTTTGCTCTCTCTTTTGTATCCGCTCCTACCCAAAGTAACCAATATCCTTTGTGTATTTTCTTAAGACCTTTTCCTATCAACTTCGTTTCTTCTACCGTTCCTCCTCTTTTCTATTGATGCTTCTCACATTCCATGTTCCAATTTTTATCTCTCCTCTTTTCTGCAATCTAGCTTTCCCCTTCTTCTTATTTTCATCCTTGTTCACCTTTGCATCATCTTTTTCCCTATCGCTTTTCCCATTCATTGCCTTGGTCGTCATTGTTGTGGGTCCGGTCTCATTATTTTTTATTACTGTTTTGGAGTCCTTTCCCCGATATTTCTGTGAATTTGTAAATATAATTTTCTCATTATTATGGTCCCATTTACACGCCTCCCATTAATCTCGTTTCATATATCCTATTTTCGTAGTCTTAAGACCTTTGTCTTTTTCTTCCTTTGCCATTTTCCTAATTTTTGCTTGTATTTCCCTTTCCTTTCTTGTTAAATCTGATTCCATATACACCTTTTGTCCCTGTAGATTCTTCAGTTTTCCTTTGTTTTTTAGTAAACTTAGCTTATCCGTTAGGTTTTCCATTTCTGCTACAAAGATTTGGTCTCCGCTCTTCACCGCTCATGGAAGTTTGACTTGTAATTTCAGATTTCTTCCTTTGACGTGTTCTACTGTCCTTTACTGACTTCCCGTCGTTAGGATCCAGTGTTAGGTCTTTTAATACTATATTATTTCTCCGTCTATCTTTTTCCAGTTGTTCTATTCTTTTGTTTGCCATTTTTAAACCTTCTTCCAATTTTTCGTTTTTTTCTTTTAGCTCCTTATTCCATCGTTTCCTTTTGGTCTTTCCGTATGGTTCTTATTTCTGCCATCATTTCATCATTTTTCCACATAACTTCCCGCATCATTTTTATCATCTCTTCATTTGTGTCGTTGCTTTTATTCGGTGTTCGTCTCGTCGTGTTACTCTTTTATACAATTCATCTTCTTTATATTGTTTTTATTCTTAGATTCTTCGTCGCTACTATCTTCGTTCCTTCTATTGGTTTCCTTTCGGATTGTTTCGCCACTGGCCATTTTAAATTAAATGTTAGATGTTATCCTCAGCACTAATATAAATATTATTATATACACTTTAAAGTTTATTTTTATTTCGCACAAGTACACTTTTTAACTTTAACGATTTCGATATCGATAGGTCTTTTAAAAACCGGTGTTTTTATTGTGATAGGTTTCGATTCCGAAATTACCTTATCGCCAACACACCGGCCGCACAACCTCTCGCCTCCCCTGCCAATCTCGAACTCCACCGCAGCAGATAAATTAATTAAAATATGGAAGCCGAGGAAGACCCCAACGCGGTGGACCGACGATCTCAAAATAATTGTGACCAATTGGATAGCAGAGGCGCAAAACAGAAGAAGATGGAAATATCTGGAGGAGGCCTATGTTAGACAATGGACAAATCAGGGCTGATTGACGATGATGATGATGATCATGGAAAGACCGAACAATAACGAGAAATACTAATCTCACGTTGGTCAATGTCCTTACTTTTTCTATTGCTACATACGCAGCTGAAACATGGACTCTCAACAAAAGCGGTAGACATAAGGTAGAAGTCTTCGAAATGTGGGTCTACGGAAGAATTCAACGCGTGTCCTGGACAGAACACAGAACGAGCCTGTCAATTATGGAAGAGCTTCACATAAAAGACAAACTGTTACAAAAAGTAAGCTGAGCATATCTTAATTACTTCGGCCACATAGCCATAAAAGTTTTATCAGACTCAAAGGACAACTACATAACTATTCCCTAGTTGCTGCCCATGCACCAACAGAGGAAAAGGAAGAGCATGTAAAAGATAACTTTTATGAGAAACTAGAGAACTGAGAAATAATCTCCCCAAACAGGACATGCATATTATCTTAGGAGATTTCAATGCAAATATTGGGAAGAAAGCAGCGTACAAACCAACAATAGGTAACCATAGTCTGCACGATGTCAGCAACGATAATGGAACAAGGTTAATAGACTTTGCAGCGTCCCACAACCTACTGATAAAATCGACAATGTTCGAACACAAGAAAATTCGCAAACAAACATGGGTCTCCAATGACGGCGTCACAAGAAATCAAATCGATCATGTTCTAGTAGATGCCAGGAGAGGTAGTAACTGCGTAGACGTAAGAAGCCTAAGAGGAGCTGATGGAGACACGGATCATTTTCTGGTAAAAACGAAGATAAGGACAAGAATAGCGTCCCAAAAAAACACACAAGAATATACCAACACAGCTATGGAATACCGAAGTTCTACGTGATAATGAGACAGAACAGAAATTTCAAAAGGCTATAAAAATAGCTCCAACACAGACAGATGACTATAACAACATATACTCAGCTTGGGAAAATATAAAATTAGCTCTGACAAGCGTATCAGATGAAATACTAGGACACAAAAAGAGAACAACAAAAAAATGGTTCGATGATGATTGCCTGAAATCCATAACAGGAAGAAATATGGCTAGAAGGAACATGCTACAACAAAACCCCTCGCACAACAACAATGAAATGTATAAACAAAGAAGAACAGACACAAGAAAACTAATGAGAAGGAACAAGAGGGAGTATCAGGAACAAATAATCAGATATATAGAAGAAAAAAGAAGGAACAAACAAGCGAGACAGTTCTTCAAAGAAGTTTCAGATATCAAGACCGGGTACCAAGCAAGAACAGGAAACTTCCTTCAAAACGACAGCGGGCAGCTTATCACTTCTTCTTCTTGTAGTGCCTATCCGTTTCGGATGTTGGCGACCATCATGGCAATCTGCACTTTGCACACTGCTGCTCTGAAAAGATTTGTAGTGGTTGTGTTGAACCACGTTCGTAGATTTTTCAGCCAGGAAATCCTTCGCCTTCCTGGTCCTAGCTTTCCCTCTACTTTTCCCTGCAAGACCAGTTGCAGCAGTCCATATCTCTCACTGTTCCTCATGATGTGACCGAGGTATTCGATTTTGGCTGTTTTTATTTTGATTAACAGCTCTTTTTCTTTTTTCATTCTCAGCAAAACACCCTCATTAGTAATGTGGTCGGTATAAGATATCTTCAGGATTCGACGATAAAGCCACATCTCAAAAGCCTCAATTTTCTTGCAGGTGGCGTCTGTGAGAGTCCACGACTCAACTCCGTACAACAGTATAGAAAATATATAACATCGTAGTAATCTGACTTTTATGGGTATCGACAAATCATGGCATTTGAACAACTTTGCCATTTTTTGAAATGCAGATCTTGCTTTCTCTATCCTACATTTGATTTCTATAGAATGGTCCCAATGTTCATTGACGTTCGTACCAAGGTAGGTGTATGTTTTTACTCTTTCTATTTGTTGACCATTCACACTGATTCGTCCAAATTGCTGTTCATTCTTAGAGATCATCATACATTTGGTTTTCTTAGTGTTTAGTGAAAGTCCGTATCTCTGACTGACCTCTGCGATTCTGCTCATTAACTCCTGTAGGGCTTCAGAACTGTCAGCGAATACCACAGTGTCGTCTGCGTATCTTATGTTATTGATACATTCTCCGTTAATTCTAATTCCGGCTTCAACATCATCCACTGCTTCTTGAAAGATTTCCTCAGAGTAGATGTTAAACAGCAGTGGGGATAGTATACATCCCTGACGGACCCCACGTTTGATTTTGATATCGTCGGATTCTCCTGCCTCTGTCCGGATAGATGATGTTTGATTCCAGTACAGATTGCTGATAATCCTTAAATCACAGGTGTTTATTCCAATATTGGTTACTATCTCCATCAGCTTGTCGTGCTTTACTGTATCGAACGCTTTATGGTAATCAATGAAACATGCATAAATATCGCAATTCACGTCTCTACATCGTTGAAATAGCACTTGTATACTAAATAGAGCCTCTATTGTACTTACCCACTGCATTTCGAAAACCAAACTGTGTTTTTTTCTTCGCACAGTCTATATATCCTTTGATGTATAATTTTTAGAAATAGTTTTAAAATATGGCTCATTAAGCTGATGGTTCGGAAATCACTGCAGGATACGGACTTTGTTTTCTTTGGTAAAGCAACAAACGTCGACTTCAACCATGCTTTTGGTATTACTCCGCTTAAATATATGTCGTTAAATATTTTGGTTAGGCGTTGAGTACCGTCGGTGTCAAATAGTTTTATGAGTTCAGCATATGCATTGTCAGGTCCAGGAGCTTTACCATCTTTTAGTTGTGATATTGCTCTTTCCACTTCACCTGATGTGATTGGCAAGTGGTCATCACATATGTAGGATGGAGGTTGTTCGGATCTAGTATCATCAAAGAGTTCCTGTATGTATTTTGTCCATATGCAGATTTCTTGATTTCTGTCTGTGATGATATTCCCCTGTTGGTCTCGCAATTTGCTAGCTGTGTTGGATTTCTGAAGACCAGCTGCTTGTTTCACCTTTTTATGCATGTTAAACGTATCATGTTTTTGCTCTAACGACTCTATCTCTTCACACTGTGATTTTAACCAATTTCCTTTGGCCTTTCTTATTTCAGTTCTTATTTGTCTCTGAATCGTGTTGTACATTATTTTGTTGTTTTTTGATTTTCTTCTTTCTTCCATAAGTTGTAATATATTGTCGTTCATCCAACTTTTTCTCATCTCTTTCTTTTCTATTAGATATTCTTCTCTGATGTTGTTAAAGGTTTCACATATATTTTGGAGTGATTCTTCGGCATTATATGTTTGCTCCATATTAATTAGCTTCTCTGAAAGAATCTGTGCGACTGTCTCTTTTGTTTTCTTATCTTTTAGTATTCTCATATCGCACGTTTTATTGCTGTTCTTTTTTGCAACCTTCTTGAATCTAAACCTAAATTTACCAACAACAGGAACATGATCTGATGATACGTCAGCACCGGGGTAACCCTTAACCGATAGGCATCCATTACGGAATCTCTTGTTCACCATTATGTAGTCAATTTGATTCCGTATTACGTTTCCTGGTTGATCTTGCGGGGAGACCCAGGTGTACAATCGTCTTGGTGGTAGTTTGAAGAATGTGTTTAGTATTGGAAATTCTTCTGCTTCTACAAACAGTTTTAATCTGTCTCCCCTTTCATTTCTCTGTCCTAGACCAAAATCACCTATGAATTCACCGCTTCTCCCTTTACCAATTTTCGCATTGAAGTCACCCATAATAATAGTTATATCTTCTTTTTTAAGTCGGTTAAGTGACTTTATCAACAACTCATAGAATTGCTCTAGATCTTCTTCTGGTTTATCGCTCGTGGGGGCATACACTTGTAATATATTTAATTTGACGGGGCTAGTATTCAGCTGGATTATTATTAATCTTTCAGAAATAGGTATAACATTTGTAACATATTGGCGTAATTGGGGAGACACGATTATTCCAACCCCAGATATATGTTGACCATCGTCATTTCCTGAGTGGTATACCATATGGTTGTTAACAATACAAGCACCACTATTTGGCCACCTCATTTCGCTTATGCCCATTATACCGATTCCGAGTCTGGTCATTTCTTGAGTGGTATTATGAATTTTTCCAGCCTGATACATTGTCTTCACATTCCAGGTACATATTTTAATAATCAACTCTGCTGTTCTTAGAGACACTTTTCCAGTTCTGTCACAGGGGTTTCGCTGGGTTACAACCTGGGAGGCCCTGTGGTCTAAAGGTGGATCACCTCCCCTGCCGAATCTTGGCTTCCGTATTCCATGATTAGTAACTATTTCCACTTTAGTTGGATTTGCCATGATAGCTTTTCTAGAGATGTCATCAGGGACCTTTAATGCAGTGGTTTCTCGTTGCCTTCTGCATTCTGATGCCGTTGACCACTTTCTTGGTTCTTCCGCCTTTGAGACCAGTTTCCCAGTCTCAGGACAACAGAGTGCCCTTCCATTTACCAGCTCGTCCGCCCGAAGCCCTTGGCCAGTAAATGGTGGATTGCTTATCCCGGCAAACACTCGGACGTCAGAGCCTCGTTAGTTGTCTAGCAGGATGTACCAGATGACCATGATCTAGATCACCATACGAGCAGGTGAGGTTGACATTTGAACAGGAGAGGCTATATTTTACGCATCACTATCCCTTAACATCCCAAAGCTTATCACTGACGACAAGGAAATCCTAAAAACCTGGAAGGAGTACTTCTATCAACTATTAAACGACCAAGCTAACAGAAATACATCAAACACAGAAGAACATACAGTTGAAATAGAAGACCAATACCCGACATACGAAGAATTAGTACAGGCAATTAAAAAACTTAAAAATAATAAGACACCAGGTAGCGATTGTATACCCGCAGAGTGCTTAAAACATGGAGGAGAAGCGTTGTACAGTTCTGTATACAAGCTAATTCAAGACATTTGGCGAGAAGAAACAATGCCAGATGAATGGAAAGAAGGAGTTATTGTATCAATACACAAAAAAGGAAACAAAAAGCAATGTATTAACTACCGGGGAATAACACTCCTAAACACCACCTATAAAATCCTTGCAAACATCCTGCTAGAACGAACCAAAAAATACACAGAAGAAATCGTTGGAGATTATCAATGCGGATTTAGACCGAGCCGCTCTACTATTGACCAGATATTCACAATAAAACATATAATGGAAAATGCTGGGAATTTGATCGTGAGCTTTATCAGATGTTCATAGATTTTAAACAAGCATTTGATAGAGTATGCAGGGATAGACTGTGAACAGCGATGCAGGAACTTGGCTTTCCAAAAAAAAAACTAGTCAGGTTGATACGGATGTGTATGGAACAGTTACGATGTAAGGTGAGAGTTGGACAACAATACTCGGAGACATTTGAAATAAACAATGGACTAAAACATGGAGATGCACTTTCACCACAACTCTTCAATTTAGCTCTGGAGCACATAATCAGAAGTGTAAGAATAGAAAAACCCAATACAGTATTTCATCGAGAAGGACTAAACTTACTACTGGCATTTGCAGACGATATCGATCTAATAGGTAACACACGATTAAGGATGAAGGAGACTTTCGTGAGGTTCGAGAAGGAAGCAGAGAAGATGGGGCTCCAAATCAACGAAAACAAGACGAAATATATGTATATGAGCCGCAATAACCAAAGCAGATACAGAATTGGTCAGAACATCACCATCGATGACTTTAACTTTGAGCGCGTTAGAGAATTCAAGTATCTTGGAACAACAATAACTGAAGACAATAACGGATCACAAGAAGTAAACAACAGGATACAGGCCGGCAACAGATGTCTTTTTGC
Organism: Diabrotica virgifera virgifera; assembly: GCF_917563875.1. Classification (NCBI taxonomy): domain Eukaryota; kingdom Metazoa; phylum Arthropoda; class Insecta; order Coleoptera; family Chrysomelidae; genus Diabrotica; species Diabrotica virgifera. Next base: position 76,637,045 of record NC_065448.1, read on the forward strand.
CCTCCAAAACCTTGTAAAATCAAAACAATTAACAAGACGTACGAAGATACAAGTTATAGCATTACGCTATAATTACTATTTCTGCTAATTTTATTTTTTTCTTAATTTTTAATTATTTTTTCTCAAAATCGAAACGACGTTAGTCATTCAAAATTCACATGTAAATAAAAACGGAATGTATCCTTCACCATCTGTTTTTCGTTTGTGCGGTGTAACAAACTGCACCCTCATAAATTAAGTACTATATCAGACAATTGTGTCAACAACTCACTAATGCATTCAAGGGCGTTTTCTTAAAACTGCAAAAGTATACGCCAGACCTAAATGATTTATTGTCATCTGGTCAGAGGGAAGCAACATAAACAGATTATCGTTGTGGTTTTCTTTTTAGTCACGACACAGCTGGTGAACGATGCACACACCAATCGTTCGGCTCTTCTCCGAAATCAAGCGCAATACCTTTTGTTACCAAAATAAATAAAATATTTACCGTTCGTTTTGTTACATTCATTTCAATCAATTCCGCCAACATCACCACCGGAATAAAGTCTATAAAACAATCATACGACCCGTTGTGATGTATGGAGGCGAAACGTGGACGAAAACAAAGGCAAACGAAGAGAGACTACTTGTTTGGGAAAGAAGAATCCTAAGGAAGATATTTGGTCCTGTGCTGGATCAGGACAATATAGGATAAGAACTAACAAAGAACTCGAAGAACTTTACTCAGACGCCAACATCATAAAAGAAATACAGTCCAGAAGACTCCAATGGACGGGACACATCAGAAGACATTCGGACCAAAGAACAGTAAGACTGGTGTGGGAGGAAGTCCCAACTGGAAGGAGACCACGCGGACGCCCTCGACTCCGGTGGCGAGATAATATAGCAGGAGACCTAAGCGCGATGGGCGTGGATAATTGGATGGAGGTTGCTCAAGTTTGAAAACAGTGAAACAGTGGAGGCATGTTGTCGAGTCAGCTAAAACCCACGAAGGGTTGTAACGCCACGGAGTAAGTAAGTAAGTACATAGCCATAAAAACGTGGTCTATGTAGCTATTATATAGTAGAAGGAAAGGTTGATGGCTGAAGAGCAACAGGAATATCTCCAGGGAAAAAGATCCATGGGAAGGAGACGTAACTCATGGCTCAAGAAACTTAGGGAATGGTTTGGATGTAGTAACAACGAATTATTTAGAGCCGCGGTCTCAAAAGTAAAAATCACTCTTAATGATTTCTTACACTTCGAAGCAGAGACGGCACCTAGAGAAGAAGAAGAACATCTGCAGATGATTGCTACAAAATAGTGTTACAAAATGGTAAAATTGTGTAATTTACATAATAAGAGGAAACACTTACTTGTGTGAGAATGCGGCAAAAAGTTATGTTGTGTGAGAATGCATTTCAGTTAAAGTCATAACCACTCATATCAAACAAACCAAGTTTATATCTTATGTACAAGAGATTAAAGGGATATACAGAACTCCTTTCCTTATTTAAATCTTAAATGTGAGGTTTTTTATTATTTATCTATATTATATAATGTGTATTATTGAGATCAGAATATTGCATGTTTACTTTTTCCCTATCTATGTAATGACATAATAATATCATAAAATTATTCCTAATTTAAAAATAATTTCATATCCATACATTCATAAATAATAACGACAAGTTTAAAATTCAACGGTTTTATATTCGTGGCACATGCACAGCGGCTAGTACTATATACTATCGCAATGATGAATCAATTTTATTAGTATCTATATAACCACCAGAATTGAATCCTATCTCGTACGTTTATTAATGCTATTCAAAGTAGATATTACATATATCCATCGCATGAAATTGGAAAATATTGTACAGTTGGGAATTATATCACCTACGACCCACATTTTCTATTTTACGGTCAGTCATTTATATGGAGTACGTCCCGTAAATTTTTTACGTGCTAAACCCACATCGAGATAATTTTTTTTCTTCTGCGAGTGAGCCCGAATTATGACATCGTAAAATATTTTTACGGAAAACAATTTCGTGGTTAGTTTATGGCATTTGAAAAATTAAGGTTGTTCTTTATGTCTTATGTGTATCTACAAGACATAAAAATAATGGCGAAACAAGCTGTGCAGGTCAAAATTAAAAAGGATGAAAAATTACCTAATAAATGAAATTTCTATATCCTTAATTAACTGACAGTTGTTGTCAGCTAGCTACATTTTAGCAACGGGTGTTTTTTTTATGAAAAGTTCAAAAGTTAATATACAGCGCGAAATTTGAATAAATTGGGTGAAAATGTATTTATGTCGTGAATTAGAGGATGAAGAACTGAATTTCTGAAGGAAAAAAGGTCGATTCAGTCCATTGTCAGTAGAACGCCCTGCAAGAAGAGGGTGTTGATCCAGAAAAATGTGGCAAAAGTTTCTGGTTAAGTATATCACATCTCTGGAAAGCAACGTTTATGCCATCTCTTTAAAAAACCTTAACGATTTCCAGAGGTCTCTTCCCTCGACGATAAAATATCTTCGTTAAAAAACCAACTTGCTGCCGGTATTTCGGCTTTTGAAAAAAAAAGGAGAAAAGAGATTCAAAAGAAGATGGGGGAAACAGGGATAGCGGACAGAGGAATGCGATCAAAATTACAATAGAGCACAAGACCATAAGCAAAATATAAGTTGGAGCTGACATTTGAAGGCAGTAGAGGTTCTCTTCGTGTTAAAGTTGTAAGTTTTGACGGAAAATCGGCATGGAACAACTACATGAAACAGTTTGAATCAGCTGCAAGAGCAAATAGATAGTCCGAAATGAAGAGGCTGTAAACTTGACTAATCTCCTTTTCAAACATTAGAATCAGTATGATTGTATATTGCAAGCGGGATTGTCATTTTGTGAATTATCAGTAGTAATTGCACAAGAGCTCTAAAATTCTATATTAATTTTAGAGATCGAGTGCAATTTGTTGCGATTATTTCATGAATAAAACTGTTCAAAACCAAAATTTTATTGTTATGGGCCATTCCACGAACATACGCCTGTTTTGGATTACTTCGACAACGAATATTTTACTGTGCAGCATAAGAAGTACGAAAGTAAATGCCGCTAATAATTATTCCAATAAACAACAATGTAATTTGCAATTTACTTTCGTTCTTCTTATTTTGCACAGTAAAATATTCGTTTAAAATATTCGTTGTCGAAGTAATCCAAAACAGGCGTATGTTCGTGGAATAGAGTATATTTATTTATGTAAGTACAAATTAGTACAATTAAACACACAGTTGTTATAAGTATTTTACGGTTGAAAGTCATCACTTTTATAATTTTTAACACATTAATTGTCATTAATGCCACTGAATGTATTTTTTCGTAGCAACGAAGGGCATCTGACGTAATATACTTGACGATGGGAAATTATCAAAAATTATCAGTCTAATTTAGATTTCTGTAGCTTTCTATTGGTCAGAATCTCCTATGAATAAAATAATCATAAATAGATACTCGTTTAGTATTTCACAGCAGTTAACAGCGATCATCCTCTAAAAGTACCTACCTAATACTACCTTTCACAGTCGTTGCCGTTGAGAGCGGCAAGCCAACATTGTCAAGAAAATTCTCATTTAGTTTGTATTGTTCCTATCCTCCGTACACTGACTCTAATGTCTGACATGCGTAGTGTTGCCAGGTCCGATTTGTTTTTAATCGGTACATAGCAAAAACAAATCGGGATTTACGGTTGTAGATCGGGACAAATAAACAACAATAGCCCAGTAAATGACCGTTTTGGAGTGTAATTGGAGTCAACTCCGAATTGCATGAAGATCTGGTTTTAGGTTCTACTTACTGTCTACGTCAAAGTTGAACTTGTACCGTTGGTTGCTTTTACTTGGGGGGTGACAGTTAGAGTTACCCCTTCTCGGGGGTAAAAAAACGCGCGTTTAAAGTAAGTCCCAAAATGGATCAACTGGCAACTCTAAAAACTTTTGTTCTATATAATTTTTAAACTAAGTCAATACTTTTCCAGTAATTTTATCGAAAAAAATATTCTTAGCAAAAATGTAGCTTTTAAAAAATCAAACAAAATTGTATGTTCAGAAAGTCTATAAAACCAGTAAAAGCAAAGTTGTAACTCATCAAAAATACGTTCTTATTCATCAAATTCCAAATCGAATTTTTCAATTTGAAATAACCAAAAAATTAAGCAATTTTCGGGTAAAACAAATTAAAATTTTTAAAGTGTTTAAGAAAATCTTTAATTTTGTTTTATATAAAAGTCTCTAGCATTAAAACTAAGCGAGTTACGCTCAAAATTAAGTTCGTCCCTTTTTTGGTAAAAAAAAACTCATGAAAATCTCCCCCTATTTAGCACGCTAAATAAAATTAATCGTTACCGCTTTAACATTTACTTATGTGTATTGTTTATACGATCTGTAAGGTTTACCGGTTGAGAGTGCTTAGTTTGGAAAAAAAAATTCCTAAAATATTGGAAAATGCCCTTTTTTCAAAATAACTTAACAAAAATAACTTATTATAACATAATAAGGTATTAGGGATACTAAAAATCTCAAGGAGTAAAAAGTAGGTAGACCTAAGTAGGAAAAAACAAGGTTTTGATGCTAGAAACTTTTTTAAAACATAAAAATAAAGCTTTATTAAAAAAGTTTTAATTAGTTTTTCCACCGAAAAATGCTTCATTTCTTGGTTATTTCACGTTGAAATATTTTATTTGGAATTTGACGAACAAGAACGTATTTTTCATAAGCTACAACTTTGCTTTTGCTGGGTCTATAGACTTTACGAGTTCACAATTTTTTTAATTTGTGCTACATTTTTGCTAAGAATATTTTTTTAGATTCTTTTCACAATATTATGCTACATTTTTGCTTAGAAAATTTTGTTCGATGAAATACTTACTTTTTGAGTTATTTGTGAAAATCGCCTGAAAACGTGATTTTTTGTCGAAAAATAAACATTTTCAATCGTAAATAACTCGAAAAGTATTAACAAGTTAAAATTCTATAGAACTAAAATTGCTTAGAATTAGCCAATTTACCCATATCCGGACTTATTTTAAACGCGCGGTTTTTCACCCCCAACTAGGGGTGACTGTCGCCCCCCGAGTAAAAGCAACCAACGGCACAAACCGTCCAAATTTTTCATTCGATTTTGCCGCTTTTAGGAGTGCCTTGTTTTTTATAACATAGTTATAAAATTCACTGCAAGTCCTCCTGAAATTGGTTTTCGTGGGTGAAAATCGGGACATTTAGTGTCCCGATCAGGTACAAATCGGTACGCATCCCCAGACCCCTGAAAATCGGGACGTCCCGCGCAAATCGGGACACCTGGTAACGCTAGGACATGCGGTATAGTGTTCTTCAAGGATATGCCTTGGATGTGCTTCAGACTACATGGAACAGTTCGAATCACCTACAAGAGCGTATAGATGGTCCGAAAAAGAAAAGGCTATGAACCTGACTATTGCTCTTCGAGGCGATGCCTTTGGATATGCTTCAGACCATAGCCGTAGAGGAGACAAACGACTTCGAACAACTTCAGAAGAGTAAACATGCGATATGGACACGAAAACTTAGAAAATGTCTACCAGTCGCCGTTTAATCATCTAAGACAGAAGCAAGATCAGGCTCTTCAAGAATATGAAGTAGATATTGCCACGTTAGTACGATATGCTTACCCAACAGCTAAGACATGATCGAAAAGTTGGCCGTTGAAACGTTGGCTGTTTAAACGTTGATTGATGGTCTTCGTTATCATAAACTGCAGAGAACACTGCGATTAGCTCGTCACAAGACTTTGGTCGATGTCTTGTCCGCTGCCCTCGAATACGAAACGCCTACACGGAGAAAGAATATGAAGACAAATATGACCAGATGTTAATGAAGAAAGGCATTAGATCTAAGAAAACGAAAACCATAAGGAGTTATAATTGTGATGAAATGGGACACGCTCGAAGTTCAAGTAAGCACCCTAAGTACAACATAAATCAAGAAACTCAACAGCAGGGAATACTTCAGGGGTCAGCTTCGATCTGGAAAACAATTTCGTGGCTAGTTTATGGCATTTGAAAAATTAAGGTTATTCTTTATGTCTTATGTGTATCTACAAGACATAAAAATAATGGCGAAACAAGCTGTGCAGGTCAAAATTAAAAAGGATGACAAATTACCTAATAAATGAAATTTCTATATCCTTAATTAACTGACATTTGTTGTCAGCTAGCTACATTTAAGCGACGGGTGTTTTTTTTTATAAAAAGTTCAAATAGAAGTTCATATACAGCGCGATATTTAAATAAATTGTCTGAAAATGGCTACGATTATCGAGTTAAAAATATATTTACGTCGTGTATTAGAGGATAAAGAACTGAATTCTGTTAGGAAAATGCCGATTTAGTCCAACGTCAGAAGCGCGCCCTACAAGAAGAGGGTTTTGATCGAGAAACTTATGTGTTTGCTACTGTGATTTCGTTAATTTCTAAAGGTTCATCTTCATCCGATGTGGTTAAAGTTTTCGGTGATATCACATATACGGAAAGCAAAGTTTCTAAACGAGATCTCTTCTCTGGAAAGCAGTGTCCGCTAACGTCTTTTTGAAAAACCATAACGATTTCCAGTGGTCTCTTCTCTCGACAATAAAATATTTTCCTCAAAAAACCAAGTTACTGCCGATATTTTGGATTTCTAAAAAAAATAGAAAAGAGATTGAAAATAAGATGGAGGAAACAGCGACAGCAGAAAGAGAAGTGCGATCAATTACAATAAAGACAAAAGACCATAAGGCAAAATGGAAGTTGGAGCCACGGCCGACATTTGAAGGGGGTGAAAGTTCTCTTCGTGTTAAAGTCCTAACTTCCGACGGAAAATCGTCACGGAAGAACTACATGAAACAGTTCGAATCATCTGCAAGAGCAAACACATGGCCTGCAAAACAAAAGGCTAAAAAGATGCCTTGCTTCAGATCATAGCCGTAGAGGAGATAGACGACTTCGAACAAGCGGACTCGTACACCAAAGCAATATCCTACAGAAATCGCATATAACATACACTGCGGAAAGACATGTACTGAGTGCCGCATCTGGTTTTCGGTGTACGACCCTTATCCCCGTTGCATCGGTGAACGAAGTTCCAGGAATCCTAGGTAGTTCAACGGATAAGGGCTACATATTACCCGCTGATATTTATGGAATGTTGAGTGTTTCGTGTTGCGTTTGGAAATTGGTTTGGTGCACGAGTCCGCTTAAGAAGAGACTAAACATGCAATGTGAGTACAAACACTTAGCATGTCTACCAGTTACAGTTTAAAAATCGAAAACAAGAGCAAGATTGATTCAAGAATATGAGGTAGATATTTCCAGGTTAGTACGATATGCATATCAACAATCAACAGCTCCCGAAGACATGATAGAAAAGTGGGGTATTCAAACGTTTATTGAGGGTCTTCGTGATCATGCAATCCAGAAAATACTGCGATTAGCTCATCACAAGACGCTGGTCGATGTCTTGTCAGCCGCCCTTTAATACGAATCAGCTACACAGACTTCTGACGGGAAGAGCAAACTCAGGACTGTAAAAGAGAAAGTAGATGAAGGCAAGCTTGACCAGATTGTTGAAGATAAGCTTGAGCAGATGAAAGGCATTACATCCAAGAAAATGAAGACCCATGAGGTGTTGTAATTGTGGTGAAATGGGACATGCACAAAGTTCAAGTGAGCACTCCATTTACAACGTTGATCAAGAAACTCAACAGCAGGAAATATTAAGGGGATAGCTTCGGCCAGGAAAACAAGTTCGTGGTTAGTTTATAGCATTTGAAAATTTAAGGTTGTTCTTTATGTCTTATGTGTATCTACAAGACATAAAAATAATGGCGAAACAAGCTGTGCAGGTCAAAATTAAAAAGGATGAAAAATTATCTAATAAATGAAATTTATATATCCTTAATTAACTGACAGTTGTCAGATAGCTAGATTTTAGCGACGGTTGTTTTTTTATGAAAAGTTCGTAGGCCTGGATCCCGCGTACCAAAAACAAGTTTATTAATAGCAAGCTGAAAATTTATTAATAGCTTAACGGTGTCTAGTCGGACAAACTTTGATATACGGGAACACTGGAACAGGGGAAGTTTTAATTGTGGAACAGGTTACAGGTTTCGAACGTCAGACTACGAAAACGTCAAAACAGAACTTCCAATTGATTTGTTTCATTAAACTATCATGCAAAAGTCAGACTGCTATTTACCACCTATATAATTCCTGTCATTTGACATGTTCTACGTGGTGGAATTATTAAAGTGCCCAATATATTTGTCGAACAAACATTTTTCATATATTATATAAAGTTTGCTATTGATTAAACTTAAAAACTACCTGCTAGTAGTTTTCACAATCATAAACTTTTGTCAGGATAATGCGTTCCACAATTAAAACGTCCCATGTGCCAGTGTTCCCATACATCAAAGTTTATCCGACTAGACACCCTTAACAAATTTTCAGCTTGCTATTAATCAACTTTTTTTTTGGTACGCTGGATCCAGGCATATCAAATAAAAGTTACATTAAATAAAATTTGAAAGTACGCACAAAAAAAATGATAATGTAAGTAAGGCGTGTTTTTTATGTTATGAGGGAGTAAATTACATGGTTAGGGTTTTGGTTGAATATCATAGCCCCGTTGCTTGGGTAGAAAAATGTGTTAAATTGCAGCTTTTCTTGTTCTGTAACGTTCAGATGCATGTTGATATACGTGTACATTTCCTAAAGTTCCCTTACTTTAAATATGGTCGTTAAGTTATGTGACCTATAATGTGCCTAACTTTAAAAAAGAATGTGTGTGTACTTTGTACGCACGTAAGAAGTTATACTTCTATTATTATGATTTCAACGAAATTAATATACTTTAAACAGTTTATTTATATTTTATTTAAATATTAAACTAATTTTAATATTTGCTACTTTTCAAAAATTTTTATTAAAACAATACCAAAAATAAAAAAAATAAAAGAATAAAACACACAAACACATTGAAAAATGCCACAAAAGATTTCTGAACAAAAATTGTTGGAAAAATTTTAACCAAATACGTATTTTCTGAACAAAAAATATAATAATATACTTACAATCATAAAATGTATAAAAAAGAAAAAAAAAGAAAAGTTTGTATTGGGAATTGAACCCGCGTATATTGGCGCGGTTACTTTTGAAATTCAAGCATCTTTAGATTTTAGCTACGGAGACATATTATGCATCATGTTGGAAGACAGACCAACTGAACATTTTAAACTTTTGACAGTTCTATATTTAACCAAATTAGTTTGATTTTTGTGGAATTGAAATATTAAAATACAACAAAACATAGAGTAAGAAAACAGTATTAGATGAATATTGGTAGAAATTTTGTTGGTAATCAAATTATGTAAATCAAAGCATTACATACTTGGTAGGTATATTTTACATTTTCCAAATAGGTAGGTACCTATGTAATTTTTTATTACGATACTGAAGCATTTACCTACAATTACGTACCTGTTGATTTTAAAAACTATTTAAAAAGTCACTACAATTATAATCTTGCTTTTTTCTCTGCCCTTACAACAATAAAAACTAATATACACAACATTTGTTTACTCATAACCGACATATTGAACAATTATTGACAGGTCATTGTAATTACCCAATCAGAGCACGTTTAACGTTTCAGCTGCACTCAGAACCAAGACTTTTGATGATTTCGCGCACATATAAAATTACTCCCAACTCGCCTAAAGAAGTATAACTTCAAAAATGATAAATATTTATGAACATAACTGTTCCTGGTTTTAAAAAGGAAGAGAAACAAGCTTACGATTTTGAATTTTTTTTTATAGTATGGTGCAAATGAAAGGAATACATTCGATATTTCGCAAGCGGGGGATTTTAAGGAAAAATCCTGAAACAGTCGATTTTATTTTTAAATAATGATTTTTTTGGCATATACATATATCATACTAGTGACGTCATCCATCTGGATGTGATTACGTGATCAGTAGATAATTTTTTTTAATGAGAATAAGGGTCGTGTGCTAGCTCATTTGATAGTTATTGAATTGAAGTTATTGAATTGAATTGAAGTTATAGAATTGTCTATTCAGAAATATAAACATTAACATATTTGTTTATAGAGGGCGTAGGGCGTCAAAAAAATGTTTTTTAATTAAATTAATTTACACAAAAAGAAGGATGAATATAATTAAAAATAATTTTACTGCTGTCAGAAAACAGAAAAATAAAATGTTGATATGAGAAATAAACATTGCTTTTCGCTTAAATTCAATGTTCAAGCTGCCAACCACCTGCCTCTTGGCAGTTTGAACATTGAATTTAAACGACAGAAATGTTTAGTTCTCAAATAAACATTTTTTTTTTCTCTTTTCTGACAGCAGTAAAATGTATTTTTAATTAGAAAAATTACGTACATCTTATTTTTGTGTCAATTTATTTAATTACATTTTTTTTGAGCACCCTGTATAAATAATTGTGTTAAAGTTTGTATTATTAAATAAAGAATTAAATAACATTTCAAATGAGCTACCTCACGACACCTATTCTCTTTTAAAAAAATTATCGATTACGTCGTCACGCCCAGATGGATGACGTCACTAGTATGACATGTCAAAAAATCTTTCAACGATTCATCAACGATTTTTCCTTAAGTCGCCGGCTTATGAAATAGCGAATTTATTCCTTTCATTTGCACCATAGTGTATATTATATATAAAGTCCATTCGGCGAACTTGACGGGTTTCGAATTAAGCAATACTTCAGCACACCAACTAAAAGAACAATACTTCGGTTTGATGCTTTGGGTGGGCAATTGAAAATAAATACTTAGGTTGATCCTTTGGTTAGTAGCTGGAATTGGCAACTCAAATATTTTCGGAAATATACAGATTTCAATTTCATAACTAATAATAATTGTACTGTTAGTTATGTAGTATATAGAATTTAGAGTTAGAAATACTGAGAAAATTCCTCTGATCAAAAAAATGTTTATTTTTAAAATAACAAAATGTCTGGCTAATTGGCTCGGCAAAGGCCCTCAAATTCACAAAAAAAATTCTTAACTACAAAATTGATGAAACTCAACACGAAAATTGTTAATTACCGTCAAAATTTCGAGAAAAAAAATAGTACTTATATATAAAATACATTAAATACATATAAATAGTTTAAGCTTTGCTTCAGGTTTTTACTTCTTAAGTTTCTTTATTTTAGCTATAAGAAATGTTATAATTACATTTTAAAACTTTTTTTATGTTTTAGATGGCGATGAAGATTCTCGATCCTTTGATTTCGACCAGCCCCATCGAAAAGGTCAAATTATGCTGGACACTGGACCTAATCATTACCCACCAGATCTACTACCATTTCCTCCTAGGTTGGCTCAGGTCTCACCTGCTGGAAGTTCTGCATCTACTGTTGCAGATACAACCCGTCTTCCACCAACTCATGGCCCGCAGTCTCCTCTTCACAGTCCAATCTACGATCAACTGAATCTTTACCGTACATTGCCCTACTCCAGATCCCATTCTCCGTTTGTAGGACCCCCAGCTAGAATACCTCGAACGGGATACGTTACAATTCCAAGACGTCCAAGAATGCAAAGTTGGAGTTCTGAACCACCCAATGTTGAGGAACTGATAGCGGAACCATTATATGACAATCTGGGTGCCAGAACTACTGCCGACGGTGGCACTAGTACTTTGTCTTTAAACAAATTGGACAGCACTGCCAGTACTCCAAGATCCATTCGACTCTTGCCTCTGAGTCCAACAAACTGCGATCCAATCGCTGAGAGTCTCGAGTCTCCGCCCAGCCAACCTCTTGCCAGCCAAACTCTCCCTAGGAATTTACATGCAACCAAATTAACGCCATCGAAGCTCCAGTGGACGAAAGACAACGCAGATGCTTTACGTAGCCCCGAAAAGAGAAACTCCATGTCTTCCTTGCCAGCTGACGGACAGCCAATTAAGAAAATTCCTCCCAGGCCCCCACCAAAACCTAAGAAACGTATTTCGACTGGACCACTGTTTGAGGACGAAGGTGAAGATGGAACGGAAGTGTGAGATTGGCTTAAATCAGTGCGAGTAGCACTGGTTGTGACATAACGTGGTCCAAACTTGTAGTGATAGCTTCTGAAAGACAGCTTGGACTGACTGAATAAAAATTACGAAACAGTGCCTTAATTAAATTTGAAAAATGAATAATAGATTTTAATTCTTCTTTTGGAGGAGCAAAATTTATATATGAAACATTTTCTTTAAAGAAATAGACAGTTTCTTAGCCCTTAGATTTCTTTATATATTTATTAGAATAACTAATTGACCTTTTTTCATTTTAACGTGTTAACTGCCAAAATTTTTGAATTGTAGAGTTACAAAAAAGAAGCAGATGGATAAATTTTTGTAAACAATTCAAAAACAAACACTATAATTATTTTTATACAATTGGAAATATTAGTATTATATTTAAATCAATTTTACAAGACATTTTCTATTTTATGTTTTATGTTACATGATTATTTGAATATTTTTCGATCTACTATTACCATACACATTAGTCCTATAATATAATTGGATGCGCGTGCTGCACAACGATTAATTTCTTTTTCGTATTATGTACTATACAGTAGACACACTGGCACATTTAGCTAATACTGTCCTGGACCCTTCACTTGTTGCACTGTTTATAACTGAACAGATTTAACTGAAACGCTCAAGGTCACTTGCACCGCATTAACGAACGTCTGTCGTGTCTTCTCTTCGCGGTTGCAGATATAAGGGTTTTGCTGTACGTTTATACCGAGAAGCAAACATATTGATCCTACATAGAAAAAGTTCCGTGACGTAAAAGAAGGAATATTAAGTTGGAGAATATACGACATGTCATGGAATAACGCAGAAGTGTCTAGCTACGTCTAGAAGGTCAGAAAATACATACAAACATAGAGTTGACAGTTTATAGAACAGTTGTATTTGAAGTTTATAGTTGTCATTGTGTTAAAGTTGTAAAAGTTATAAAATACATGATATACATGACATGACAGTCACATGTGAGAACGGGACGGATAAGCTAGCCCATAAGCCTAGCAATTAGGTACCCGTGAGTCTCTACTAGCGTAGCGCTTACTGTATAGTCGCATATCATTTCTCAATCTAAAAGCAAAGGCAGAAACTTTATCGAGGATACTAGAAATAATTATTATTATGATTTCTTGAAATATTGTCGTTGTCTATATATCCATATGTGTCTCTACAACTCGTGAAGGAAAAGTTCTATACTTAGAAGTTTCTGCTGATCCATGGAAGAACTCTACTGAAATTAATGTCAAAGGCACCAAAGTTACAGATAAATCCGAATAGAGAGGACATAGAGGGTCCAGTATTTCATAATCAGAATTTGAAAAAAAATATGCATCCAATGTCATAGAAATGGCATCAGACTCGTAAATTGCTAGTATTCTACAGGTTAAAACAAGTTAGTTTGTGCTAAGTTGTTGTGGATATATTTGACACTCCATTGTGTTTAATATTCTATAAATTGTGTTTAGTGTTGTTCAACTATAAATTTAATAAGAACATAATAATAGTCTCCCGTTTTATATCGCTAACGCGGCTTTAAGATTATAGCAGGGTAGTCTACTATCTCTAGAGTAGTGATGTTGAAAAAGTAACTATTCGTTACAATGTGCTCGTTACTTACGAATACTGAAAGTAACGATTACTATACGGAGAGGAAAATCGTTACTTTGATTACTCTGATTACTTCGTACCAATGTTATCAGAGCGAGTAACGACTATTGTATCTACATTGATTACTCTGATTACTTCATACCAATCGTATCAGAGCGAGTAACGACTATTGTATCTACAACCAGTACACTTGATTACTTTCTATAAAAAAATACCAATCGTATCCCAGCGAGTAACGGACGGGACCGGTATTTTACGAGTGTTATCGAGTATCGTTATCGGTATGAAGCATTTTAAGGGTGTGATGGAATACCTATACAAAATACCTACCTACTGAGAAATACGATTCTCGATATGATTATCGGTACTCAAATACAAAAGTAATCATAGTAATCAAAGTAACGAATACTGTAAATGATTACTTTATACAAAAGTAATGATTTATCCCTTAAACAGATCGGTGAAGGTCGTTGTTATATCGGAATACCTATACTATACAGACTATCTACCTACTGAGAAATACGATTCTCGATATGATTACCGTTACTCAAATACAAAATTAACAAAAGTAATCATAGTAATCAAAGTAACGAGTACTGTGAATGATTACTTTATACAAAAGAAACGATTTGTAACGAATACTCGAAAGTAACTATAATCAACATCACTACTCTAGAGCCTACGGTATACAAGTACTCATTTTAATAAGCTGGTATTTTCTAACTTGATACTGTCTGGTTCTACTTCAAATCTTCTTCTTTTCGTAGGACTACTACAATCCAGGTGGGTCTTGGCTGATTGCTCAACCCACGAACGTTCGTCCATGATAGTTGAGTCAGTTGTTCTCAAATCTGACCATATGTTATTTCTCCATCGTATTCGTGGATGTTCTAAGGGCCGTCTCCCTGTCAGGGCATTAGGAAGTCTGTGGACGCTGCCAGCCTATCTTAGGCGTTGGCTTTTAATCTGCTGAACTACGTCGCCAGAGTTATACATCTGTTTGATCTCGGTATTTGTTCTCATTCGGTATTGGTTAGTATTTGGGCCGTGATAGGGTCCAAAGATCCTTCTGAGAATGTTTTTCTCAAAACAACTGAGTTTTCTTTCCATTGCTTTTGTCAGCGTCCACGTTTCACACCCATACATAAGCACCGCTCTAATTAATCAATGTTTTCTGATATTTTATGTTCCTGTTAGGCTCTTGGTTTAATAGTGCTCTAGAGGCTATACATATAGGTTGCTCAATAAGTTTTCGGTTCGATAATAGAGAGCGTTTCTACTAGCCTAATTTTATTAGGTTATGTAGGTAAACTCTTTATACGAACGTGTGGGAAGTTGCATTCCAATCTGTCAATTCATTATTTGTTTACAAGCCATTTATTATCGACGTCACAGTATTTTCTTCCAATGGAAACAATCAAGTATCGTGCAGTGATTGAATTTTTATTCTTGGAAGGTTTAAAAGCAAAGGAAATTTATGAACGAAGATTGAAAGTGTATAAGCACTCTTCCCCTTCAATTAGTACAGTACAAAGATGGGTTGCTGAATTGAAGTTAAATGTGGTCGTACAAGCCTTGAAAGCGATCCACGTCAAGGACGTCCAAAAACAGCAAAAACCCCAGAAATCGTAGAAAAAATACAGGATATGGTATAGGAAAATAGTCAAGTAACTGAAAGGGATTTAGTAGAAGCTGTGGCGAAACGCTTCAATTACTATTTTTTTAATTTTAATTTTTAATATTTTTTTCAAAATGAAATAATACGTCCCATTTTAAAATTCACAAACCATATGCATAAAGGACCTGTTAAATTTTAAGAAACGAAATATATCAGTATTCAGATAAAATCCCTTCTCGGCTTTTAAAACACCAGATCTTGATGGCCTGTTCAGTTTATGTATGGGAAACTCAAATTCCATAATAGATTACGGGACTATAAAGGCCCAGCCTCCTTATGTCAATTAATCAGTCTTCAACCAGTCTTTAAAAACCACAGAAATGTAAAACTAATGTTTTTAGTTCATCCACAGGCAGTCTGACACAAACCCTCGTCCTGCAAAGGATAACAAACCCTCTTACGAGATATAAGCACGCCTTTTTAACCAAAAATAAATATATTATTGTTCGTTGTTTTACACTTATTTTAATTTAATTTAATTGTTTCCGTAAACCACCAACGGAACAGAAGCCCTAGGCATCTTATTGGGCAGTGTAAGCAATATTTTGACTGAAGTATTGGGTTTCAGAAACCTGTGTTCACAATGGGCGCCGCATCCGCCAACAACAGAACAAAAACACATTCGAATGTGACTTTCTCAGCAACATTTAAAGCATTTTCGAAAGGATAAAGTAGATTTTGTGCGTCTATTCATCACTATAGATGAGACTTGGGTCTATAACCATGATCCTGAATTAAAACAAGAGGCTAAAGAGTGGTGTGAAGCGGGTTCTTCGACTCCGAAACGAGTTCGCCTTTACAAATCGCCTGGTGAGAACAATAGTGGTGAATCTTCAAAATGAACATTTAGAGATAATCTTATTTGAAGTTTTGATGAAAGCAATGAATAGTATAACTGACTAATAAGTAACAATTTTGCAGATTTTTTTGCTTCTGGCTATTCAACCAGTTAGTAGAAGGAATTTTATTTGAAGAAAAGATGGACATTGTATTTTTTATTTTTTTTCTGCGTTACGCCATTATTGCATCATCAAGGATGTTTAATTGGATGTTTCGCCACTATACTTTACTACTACTACTCTACAACAGTTACGTTTTTGTTTTAAATAACTTAAAAAATTACTTCTAAAAATAAATGAAACGCGTAAAATACAATATTTTATTGTCCAAACCAAACAGTTATTCACAAAATGAAACTAAAAGACAGTAGAGGGAAATAGAAAAATAACGAAATAAGACCTTAAGTAATGATTATTAACATCATCTCTGTTCACAAGAAAACCATAAACATGATAAAAAAAATTAAAAGTAAGCAAAAGAACTAGTAAAACTAAATTCATTATTTTACTTCAACAAAAACACAGAAACAAATATCTTCTTAAAATCCTTTATAAAATTGTAATGGTATACAGCCAACTACAGGAAAATTTTTTCCTCGTGAAAATATTTTCTTCTTCTTCTTCTTCTTACTACTTTATAAATAGGCTCAGTGCCTGTTTTACTTCGGTTTTTAGCCTCAATTGACATTGTCTGACCATCTTTTTCTCGGTCGTCCCAGTGATCTTCTTCCATTTGGCGATTTATCTCTTGCTGTTCGTACTATTCTATTTTCTGTCATTCTTTCTATGTGTTGATTCCATTATATCTTTCTTCTTTTGGTCCACATGTTTATATCTTCTATACCACATCTCGCTCGTATTTCCTCACTTCTTACTCTGTTTCTTAGAGTTTGGTTTGTTATTTTTCGTAAGACTTTCATTTCTGCTGTTTCCCGAAGTCTTTGTGTTTTCGCCGTATCTGCTCTGGTTTCCGCTGTGTACGTCATTATCGGTCTTATTGTTGATTTATATATCCTGGTTTTCGTTTCCATTGTGAGGTATTTGTTTCTCCAGATTGTGTTGTTGAGACATCCTGCTGCTATGTTCGCATTGTTCACTTGTTTTTGTACTTCTTCTTTCACTTTTCCGTAACTTGACAGTTTTACTCCCAAGTATTCCGTTTCCATCACTTGTTCTATTGTTTTGTTATTTACGACCAATTTACATCGTCTCGGTAAAACAATAAAGAAACAAATATGTAATGTAATAAAGGCTAAAATAAAAATAAACCACCCACATATAAATAAAAGATTGACTTACCTGCAACATAAAAGGCGAAATTACAGTTTCGTCGTTCTTTTATTAAAATTTAAATCAGATTTAAAACCCTAAATTCAGAACATAAATGACAAAAATGCAGATTCGCAACTATTATTTCACTATTATTTTTAAAGGTAATAGTTCAAATACGTGCAATCACGGCGTAATTACAGATTCGCCAGTGTTGATATTAAGTTTTGTGGAATTCCCAAAGAAAACAATGTAAACACTGACGTTCGTCGTTAATGCATCAAAATATTTGACAAATTCACAATACCCTAAAGACATGTAGGCGCCCTCTAGTAATAAGGAAATAAAATAATTGTTCGCTGACCTTACACATAAAAGAGGGCATATTTAGATGTCGGTTGATGGACTTAACTCAAAAACCTTGATTTTCGTGTTTCGCCACTATTGTTCTCACTAGGCGAAATCAGCTAAGAAGGTGTTAGCATCAGTTGTTTGGGATGCGAGAGGAATTTTGTTTGTGGATTATTTGCAAACTGGTAAGACAATAAATTCCGTATATTACTGTAACCTTTTAGACCAGCGGGGGGGGGGGGGGAGGGGGGGCGAAAGGAGCCGGTTTGCAGAAAAAAAAAATCATTTTCCATCAGGATAATGCACCGTGTCATATGAGCATTTTAGCAATGGCTAAAATGCTGAATCAAAGTTCGAATTATTGGAGCATCCGCTGTATTCAGCAGATTTGACCCCTAGCGACTTCCATCTGTTTCAATACCTAAAAAAAATCATGCGTGGAAAGCGTTATTCATCAAATTATGAAGGCATAACAGCTGTGGAAGCGTATTTTACGGCCCTTCAAGATTCTCACTTCAGCGATGGAATTTATAAATTGAAATCTCGTTGGAACAAGTGTATTAATGTTCAGGGAGACTATGCTGAATACTTAAGTGTATGTCAATCCATAAAATAGCGAACCACAAATCTTATTGAACAACCTAGTACATCTGTTTGCTGTCTGAATTCTCCCTTTTATCTCTTCCGATTGTCGCTCTGAGGTATTTAAAGTTCTTTAGGATGGAGCTTGACACTCTTTCATATTATGCCTCGCTTTTTTCTCAATGCACATATACCGTTTTTTCGCCTTATATCTTTATCAAATGTTTCATGAAAATCCACATGAGGTGGATTCTACATGATATTATTTCCAATGCTTTATCATAAACTTACCTTTTCTATCTAGAACTTTATTTTTATATGATGATGATTGATGAGAATAATGCAGTTAATTGATTCATATACCAAAACTAAAAAATGTAACCAGGAAATGTATAATTTAAATTTTTTTGATATTCTTTATACATATTATTCCGATATATGTAATACTTTTCAGCGAAATGGATGTATATTAATTTTTTTTATATCCATATTAATGTCCAATTCAGCCGAGTAATGTATATTCTGTTCCATATTTATTTTTGTCCGATTCACATGTGTGATTATAAAATGAAAAAACTTTTTAATAACAACGATAATAGAGAACTGACGCGGCATGAAATACCGTGACACGGAATCATTAAAAATTTGAAGGACCTAACAGTAGATCATTTATTCCACGCAACGTGAAAAAACAATCGTAGTGTCGGAACATTTTACTAGCTTAATGAACTGAAATAAATCTCCACGGTACAAAGGAAAATATAGGGGAGGTTCTATTCACGGACCATTTTGATATCTTCAGTAAGGAAATTATAACAAAAAAGTTGACGATAATTGCATCATTATCATGGGTTTTGCACGCTTGCGAATATAGTAATAATAATCACTGCGAAATTTACGAAAAAATTAGAAAGAATACGTAGTAACCGCAATATTGCGAACTTTTAATGTTTTGAGCAGGTACTTTAGCCATTTCCACAAAATGTCATTTGTCAATTTATTGGAAGTTTAAATATACGAGGCGAAAAAAATACAAAGAAAAATGGAAATCTGTAGTACAGAAGACTTTCCAATACAAAACAGTTCAAGACTTCTTTCCCACCAAACTTTTGAAATTTTCCATATAGAAATAAAATGAATATAAAGGACAATCCTTTTTGTGAATGTGGTCATCCCGTGGATCTAAACCACATCTTTTTTGGATGCCCGATTAATGTGATTCCTAACTTTGATCTATACACAAAATTTATTTCCATGAAATTCAAAATCTGCTTTCTATATATACCATTCCCTAGCTGAGGAATCAGTTAATGCATCAAGTCGTTTTCTTGCAATTAACAAAATAAGCTTATAAACTGCAATGCGATTTCTTTCAATTAACAAAATAAGCACTACAATGCTCAACTGTTTATATGTATGTATTATTCGTGTTATATGTTACTCAAACCGAAACCCATCATATTTTAGTCATGTTGTAATTGCACCTAAACTGGCATAACTAACTAAACTCATATCATTTTAGGATTCTTTAAAGACAATCGTAATAAAAGTCCGTGTGATGTTTAACAGTTTTAATTAATAAAATAGATAACTAAATTATAGATACTATTATACTGACGAAATGTAAAAGTGTTTGTGTAATTGCGACCAAAATTTACGTGTTCTTATAAAAGAAATGTATTGGAAAATAATTGCGTATAATCAATGTTATAACCGGTTTGTCATAATATTCGTCTTAAAGCGTCTCTTTACGTCTTAAAGCGTCTTTTTCTATTCTCCCAAAGAACACGTCCGTCTAGATCCTGATGTTAAAATCGACTGCCTATACAACCCCCACGCTAAATAAAATTCTCTTACCTCTTAATCTCCCTTTTCCGTTTTCTCCTAAGAACCAACCCATTAAAATTGGTTCAAAGTATGTACCGACCTTTTCCAATAAACGAAAACTATAAAAATTAGTCAAGCCGGCTACTTGTTTATCTTTATGTCTTAAGGACGATTGAAAATAAACACAATCTTCTCACTAAACTACCCGTCGCATTAGATACGCCCACACATCTGTCCCTAAGAGCGTCGACGGACACTGGTTTCGTGTTTTGTAATAATAATTAAAGAAAAAATCTATACATGAGTCTTAAAAATTAAGATAAAATATTTACAACTCTACATCATTATATCACAACGAAACACAATAAGTAACAGAGTCGATTTTGATATAGCTTAGAGCCAGACTGCATCAAGATCACGTCTAAATCGTGCTGGTAATTACCTTGTAGCGACACCAAAGATCAAAAAGAAGAAAAAGAAATATGCAAAGCCGGCCCGATATTAGTTAGCTTACAAAAGAAAAACGCAAATTTTGGAGAAAAGTGACGATTTATTTCTCAAAATTCCTTTTAACTCGATACACTTAACCCAGCGATACTCCAACTTCTTTAAAAGGTTTGAAAAATACTTTTTATCGAAATCTGCAATGTAGGTATTCGTGACAGCGATGACTTAAATTTCTGCCTGACGAATGACCTTTTTCAAGTTTGGAAATAAAAAGAAGTCAGACGGGGCCAACCTTGGAGAATACGGAGGATGGGCAGCAGTTCGTAGCCCATTTCGACCAATTTGTGTTGTCGTGGCGAAAAAAAAAACTTTTTTCTTCGTCGAATGAACAGGAATAGTTGAGCCCTGTGAGCGTTTTGTACTCCTTCAAGTAGTTTCTATAGATCACATTGTATAAATCTCACAAAAAGCTGGATATCATCTTTTCGATCGATAGGACAGTCTTCGCCTTCTTCGGAGCTCATTCGCCGGGTGAAATCCACTATTATTTCGATTGTTCCTTGGTCTCTGTTGTGTACCAGTAGATTCATGTTTCGTCGACGGCCACAAAACGACGCAAAAACTCCTTCGGATGGCATTTAAACAGTGTCAAACACTGCTCTGAAGTGGTCACCGTGTTTTACTTGTTGTAGTTAGTGAGCAAACGTGGCGCCCATCTCGCCTACAGCTTTATCATGCCCAGAATTCCACGCAGTATATTATGATCTAAGCGACCTTTTGCTATAGTTAGATTTAATGAGTTTGATTATTGGACTGATAGTTCATAGAGTCGGAAGGCACTGTCTGTATTTTATCATTTTATTGAATATTCATAGGCACGGACGGCCCTGTCTGAGTTTGTTTATTTGATTGAGCGTGCACATGCACTGAAAACTCTGCCGAAGTTTGAGAGATTGCAGAGTTAGAAGGACCTGCTACAGTTTGGTCGTGACGTTGGGAAGTCTGGAAATCTAAAGATTGAACCTCACCATAACTGTTCAAATGAAGCTCTTGACATCTGGCATTGTTTGGTACGATAGAAACAGAACAATCTACAAGATCATAATCAGTGACATTTGCAGGCGCGAACATCGATTGTAAATTAACACTTCAAAAGACACTTTGTATTCTATTTTTCATCTCACCTCTTGTTGTTGGAGGCATTTTTTAAACTTAATTCTTAAAGTAACCAAAAAAAAAATCGGTCCAGTCTATTAATTTCTGCTGATCTGGGTGGCGACGCTACTGGTCCATGGAAAAATGAAAATATCTCGAAAACTAATAAATTTAGACATAGGGAATATTGTATACACATTAAAGTACGGTAATGGTACTTTTCTATATAGTGATATAAAATACAGGGTGTTCCATTTAAAATTACTGAGAAAATAATGTACTTGTGTTTTGACTCACCCTGTATTCAATATAAAGGAAATATTAATCATTTATGAAAATTTTGACCATAATATAAAAAAAATACATTAATAAACCATTGCCGTTGTGCTTATTTTTATTTATACAGGGAGTTGAACTTGTTACAATTTTCATATAAAATTGGTTATAACTTTGTAAATACCCTGTACCTATAACATACCAAACCTTTATATTTTTGTAATAGAGAAGTAAAGAATATTTCGAACATCAAATAAAATACAGAGTGTTCCATTAAAAAAAAAACATTTGGTCTGCCACTATGTTATCGAACACCCTGCAACATTCTAACTAATTTTGTAATGTGAAGCTCAAAGTTGGCTACAATTTTTGTTATTAACTTTTATCGCTATCTATTACTATAACGGATCTACGGAGCTTTACCCCACTAATCAATCACCCTGTAGAATTATTCACCTATTTTATTATGTATATTAAAAGAAAAAACCTAGCAACTTTTTAGTGAAGAGGTTTTCATTCTATCACAATAAAATATATAACATTTATTCTTCTACCTACTCTATATTTTTAAAATATCAACGTATTTACTAAAATATATTGAAATGCCAATTTTTCGCCATGTTGGAGATTCAATTCAATCAATGAAATGGTCCTGCATTGCTCAAAGATTACGAAAGAACCAGAGAGCGTCCTTATCACAATTTTGATATATTTTAATATTACTTTGAGAGATATTTCATTTCTCGTACTGAATTGTGTAACGTTTTGTTTTACTTACATTATATGATTCATTCAGTTTAAAAAGACATGAGTCGGTGTGCTTTGTTTTTGCTTTTGTATGTCACCGTCTTAGTAAATTGTGTTTGACTTTATTTATATTCAGTATTAACTTTGATAGTTGATGTTTACGTAGAGCTATTTCCTCTCAATTTTTCGTTTGTGCGAAAAAGATTTTTGCAGTAGGAAAAATTATTATTAGACTTCTGGTACTTCAGTTCTAGTTCTATACTAAATTTACAATCAAGATGCAGTAGAAATAAACAAACCAAGACACGTTAAATGCTACTAGGAGCACTCCCGAATCATAATTTACAATGTATAAACTTTGGAAATCATGATTTGGGATTTGCAATGTATACAGGGTGTTAGTCAATAAGTATGAAAAATTTTAAGGGCTAATTCTACATGAAAAATTTATACCAGTTTGCTCTATAAACATATGTCCGCAAATGCTTAGTTTCGGAGATACGGGGTGTTGAAAATTTTATTTCAAACTGCCAATTTATTTATTGCTCTAAGACCAGTTGAGCTAAAAAAATGAAATTTGGTGAGTTTTAGGAGGTAGTTATTACGAATTTTTTGACATACAATTTAGAATTTTGTATTCATTATTGGCGCGCCTACGGGCAATGGTCTGAATTTTTTAAAGAAAAAAATAGTACGCCACTGAGATATTTCGAATTAAAAATTATTTTTAAATTCCGCGTCTAATTTATGATAAAAAACCTTTCTTGCCTTTTTTTCATATGATGCACCGTTTCTATGCAGAAAAATAAAACATCTTGGCGCGTATTTTTCATTTCTTAATACATCATCAAGAACTATCCAATATAATAATACTAAACTAGAACAATAACAGAAAATATTACTAATAAGATTTCAACTAGGTGCAAAGCTGCAAGAAATGTTTAAAATGATCTCCTTTACAGATAACAGAAGAATTTTATATTCATCATTGGAGCGCGTACGGGTAATGGTCTGAATTTTTTGAAGAAAAAAATAGTACGCCACTGAGATATGTCAAACTAAAAATCATTTTTGAATTCCTCGTTCAATTTTCGACAAAAAATCTTTCTTTCCTTTTTTTCATACGAGGCGCCGTTTCTATACAAAAAAATAAAACATCTTAAAGCTTACCAAGTATTTGAGGTAGTTTCCATATGCATAGAAACTTAGTTCAAATACTTTGTAAACGTTAAGATGTTTAATTTTTTTGTCGTCAATTGAACGAGGAATTCAAAAATGATTTTTAGTTTGACATATCTCAGTGGCGTACTATTTTTTTCTACAAAAAATTCAGACCGTTACCCGTACGCGCGCCAATGATGAATATAAAATTCTTCTGTTACCTGTAAAGGAGATCATTTTAAACATTTCTTCCAGCTTTGCACCTAGTTGAAATGGTATTAGTAATATTTTCTGTTATTGTTCTAGTTTAGTATTATTATATTGGATAGTTCTTGATGATGTATTAAGAAATGAAAAATATGCGCCAAGATGTTTTATTTTTCTGCATAAAAACGGTGCATCATATGAAAAAAAGGCAAGAAAGGTCATAAATTAGACGTGGAATTTAAAAATAATTTCTAATTCGAAATATCTCAGTGGCATACTATTTTTTTCTTTAAAATAATTCAGACCATTGCCCGTAGGCGCGCCAATGATGAATACAAAATCCTTAATTGGATGTCATAAAATTCGTAATAACTACCTCCTAAAACTCACCAAATTTCATTTCCATAGCTCAACTGGTCTTGAGCAATAAATAAATTGGCAGTTTGAAATAAAAATTTCAACACCCCGTATCTCCGAAACTAAGTATTTGCGGACATATGTTTATAGAGCAAACTGGCATTAATTTTTCATGTAGAATTAGCCCTTAAAATTTTTCATACTTATTTACTAACACCTGTATACATTGTAAATTAGTATTCGAGAGTGCTCCTATTAGCATTTAACGTGTCTTGGTTTGTTTATTTCTACTGCATCTTGATTGTAAATTTAGTATAGTTCAGTTTTAAAATTGTTTAAAACTGTATTTTCTTGTGTGTTTTTCAAAAAAAGTAAGTAAAAAGTACACTATTTCTTTAGGACATTTTCTACCTCTCTTTGTTCTGAAAAGGTCTTTCAAAACAGTTTTATTTTTCAACATGATATCCGCTAATACCAATATGTTTCATTTCATCCAGCAGTGCTCCACTATCGTTATCACCTTTCGGTAGTGTTCTTCTTGAAATACTGGAAATTACTCATCTACGACCTAACCCTCTTCTTGATTGGACGAAAAGTGCTGAACAGTGGGCAAAGTCTTCAGTTTCGAGAATAGTTGAAACTCCGAAGGAGACAAATCTGGGAAAGAGGCTAGACGTTCTAGGAATGTATTGTGCAGTTACCCCAATTTCATCATTGCCAAGATGCGTTTGTGAACAGGTGCATTGTTTGTACAGAAAATATTATTTTCCTTTAACCCTGTTGGACTTATTTCGTGATTTCTTGTATCCAGTTTCATTGGAAGAAGACCGTAGTATTCTCCATTTATAGCTTAATCACCCCCGTCAATTGTGCTTAGTTTTCTTTGAAAAACTGACTTTTATCCTCTATTTAGAGTGCTGCTTGAATTTGGGTGGGTAGTGCCGAATCCATGTTTTATTCATTGTAAAGAATCTATTCAAAAAGTAACTTTTGTATTTCATAAAACGCGTCACACAATTTTCAGAAATAGTCGTAGAAGTAAGTCTAATCCGTAGTGGGAACAATCTTGCTCAAAGTTCTATATGTTCAATTCCTGGTGTCAAATGCTAGTAACACTTTGTTACCTTTAAAGCATTGGTAAATTCGCGCACTTCCATACGTCGATCTTACAAAACATATTGTGTATGAACTTTGTCGATTATTTGGGCGTGATTGCAGTTTTAGGATGGTCTTCACGTGGATCACCTTGCGTACCTCCAAGAACCACGTGCAAATAGTTTTACACAGTTTCAACTAAAAGAGAAAGGTCGGTTGGTCAACTTTTAGGAAGACTTTTGTTCCTGCATGTTACTGGACTACCATCAAGCACATACTAACTGCTTCAATCGTGGCGACCCTAGCTCAGTAACAATAGGACTGGCTCACCAAGAAGGGTTCAATCACCGGCATATACACCAAAATTTTTGAATTTCTAACAACTGAGCTGCTACGGTGCTTCGCAGAGCACTTAAAGAAGATGTGCAATAAGCCAGTTAGCTGCAATATATGCAGTATAATATGTGAACAAAAATCACACTGTAGTAGTGGAGTAGTGCTGCGATTTGCAGGAAGGCCCGCGACCTTTTCAGTCCCCCTTAGTATTTAGTATTTCTTTGCGAAATAAATATCTCCCCTTCTTTTGCGACCCTTTTTCTTCAATTTTTAAATTGTTATGAAACAAATGTAAAAAACTTGCGTGTGTTTGTGTGTATACGTCTTTTTTATGAGATTTTCAAGATCTACCACAAATCTTCCATAACCTGTCACCCACCTCTTATATACATTCACCACATATTATTCAACACCGGTGCACCAACAACACAGATGCAATCAAAATCAAAACGGTCTTTATCAAGGCCATTTTTGATGACGACCTCAATTAATATTGAAGGACTATCAGCAGATAAAGAAGACCTATTGTCTAATATGTGCAGAGAACATGGTGTCGATGTTCTACTGGTTCAAGAAACCCATAGAGGTACTGCAAGCCGCAGACCAAGGATTCGGGGTATGAAGCTCATACTGGAGAGACCACACGACCAATATGGTAGCGCAGTCTTCGTCAGACCAGATATCGACGTAGCATCCACATCTCTAACAGATCAAAATGACATCGAGATCCTCACAGTGGAGATAAACTCCTGTACAGTAACGTCAATGTACAAACCACCAAACGCTGACTTTGCTTTTGAGGAACCGAATAACTTTCAATCACAGCAAATCAAATTCGTACTGGGTGACTTCAACTGTCACAGTGTCGCGTGGGGTTACAACGAAACAGATTCCAATGGCGAAGAACTAGAAAAATGGGCTGAAAGCATGAACCTAAAACTTATTCACGATCCAAAGCAGCCTGCGTCGTTCAACAGCGGAAGATGGCGCAGAGGTTACAACCCAGACAATATATTTGTCAGCGACAGAATTGGAGACCAGGTGACAAAAATCGTTGGAAGCGCTCTCCCAAAGACACAGCACAGACCAATAATTTGTCTTTCCAACGCGGCAATCAGATACGAAATTGTTCCTTTCAAGAGAAGGTTCAACTTTACTAAAGCAAAATGGGAAAAATTCTCTGAAACATTGGATCAAGAAGTTTCCCAGCTAGAACCTTGCCCTGATTCATACGATAAATTTGTAGAAATCGTAAAGCAAGTATCACGGAAATTTATCCCTAGAGGTTGTCGAACTGAGTACATAGCGGGGCTCAATGAAGAATCTAAACCCCTACTTAAAAGATACGAACAGCTATATGAAGAAGACCCTTTCTCGGAAACGACAATACAGGCTGGGGAGGAAATGTTACATGCGATATCCGCCAACAGAACGGAAAGGTGGTGCAAGCTGGTCACGAGTCTGGACATGAAACAAAACAGCAGACGTGCCTGGAAGCTGATTCGGAATCTTGGCAACGATCCCGCTGCTCCGGCAGTCAACATGACAGAAGTCACACCCGATCAGATAGCCCATCATCTTCTAATGAACGGTAAGACGACATCAAGAAAGAACAAGGTGAGAGCTCAACGGAATATCGACGAAGAAAGAGATGTTCTAGGTACCTCTTTTTGTCTAGAGGAGATGAGAGGCGCGATCCATCAAATGAAAGATAATAAAGCGGCTGGCCTGCACGACATACGAACAGAGCAAATAAAGAACTTTGGACTAAAAACCGTAGAGTGGCTCGTAAAAATGATGAATTGCTGCATCCGTACATTACAAATCCCCAAAATCTGGAGAAAAGCTAGAGTGGTAGCCCTCTTAAAACCAGGGAAGGATCCGGCGGATACAAAGAGTTTTAGACCTGTATCTCTCTTGTGCCACCTTTTCAAGGCCTTTGAAAGAATGATACTGAACCGGATCGCAGAATATGTGGAGACTAAAATTATTCCAGAACAAGCAGGATTCAGACCCGGAAAGTGCTGCTGCAGTCAAATTCTTAATCTCACCCAACATATTGAAGATGGTTTTGAACGGAAGGAAATAACAGGAGTAGCGTTCATAGACCTAACTGCCGCCTATGATACAGTTAACCATCAACGGCTACTCGCAAAACTCTACGAAACTACAAAGGACTTCCGACTAACAAGGTTAGTGAAATGTCTCCTCCAGAATAGACGCTTCTACGTAACGCTCCAGTCCAAGAACAGTCGGTGGAGGGACCAAAAAAATGGGCTACCACAGGGAAGTGTCCTCGCGCCGTTTCTATACAACATATACACCAACGACCAACCCATACACCAACAAACAAGGCAATTTATTTACGCTGATGATACAGCGGTGGCAGCTCAGGGAAGAACCTTCAATGAAGTCGAAGTGAAGCTGACAGATGCCCTGGGAGACTTAGCTCTATACTATGATAAAAACCATCTGAAACCCAATCCCACAAAAACCCAGGTATGTGCTTTCCACCTGAGAAACAAGCATGCCCGAAGGTCGCTGGAGGTGGAATGGCGTGGTCAGATGCTGGAACACAACAAGACGCCAAAATACCTTGGCGTCCGTCTGGATAGAACTCTGTCTTATCGATACCACTGTCAAGATGTTAAGAAGAAAGTAAGTGCCAGAAATAATATCATCCGCAAGCTAACTAATACAAAATGGGGAGCACAACCGCACACTCTCCGCACTTCTGCCTTGGCATTATGTTTTTCGGCCGCGGAGTTTGGAGCACCAGTATGGGCAAACTCTGCTCACGCAAAGAACGTCGACGTGGCTCTAAATGAAACGGTCCGTATAATATCGGGTTGCCTGAAACCGACACCTATCGAAGAGGTATACCCCATTGCTGGAATTGCTCCACCACCAATCAGGAGAAAGGTCACGTCAGAGGTAGAACGGAAAAAGCAGGAGACGGACCGAAGACACCCCTTATATGACCACCAAACTCAGCCAAGCAGACTAAGATCTCGGAAAAGCTTCCTGAAAACATCAAGATCCATCCCCGAAGCGCCAGAGACGCGCCGAATACACCTATGGCAAGCGTCAACTACTGCGACACATTTTCCTCCCTCGGAGGAAATGGCTGCTGGACACAATTTACCGTATCCGACTTGGAAAGCGCTAAACAGACTAAGAACCGGCGTTTCACGTTGTGCTAGTAACCTGAAAAAATGGGGATACCAGGAGGACGATACCTGCGACTGTGGCGCGGTTCAGACCAGCCGGCATCTACTATCATGCACAGAGATGAGAGAGACCTGCACAGAACAAGACTTAATTATAGCAAATGACAGGGCCATCTATGTGGCCAACCATTGGAAATACAGAATTTAAAGTTGTTGGTGTTCCGGACACGGAAAGTAAGTAAGTACCACATATTTGTGTTGCTTATAATGAATGCCTGAGTTATTTAATTTTCAATTAACCAGGTAATATTTAAAGACATAAAATGAATCTTTACTAGTTGAAGCCCATTTTGCAACAATCTATAAAAAAAATACGGTAGTTTATTAAGTATTTTCAGGGTTTTTGGACTTAGCAAAGCCTGAACAGCATTTTAATCGTTTATAGCTGGATAAAAACTAATTTCAAACTGCATAAATTACTTTAAGGTTAAAGATTCAAGTTACAAAGAAAGACAATTCCTATTAAAACCACAGATCAGAAAAGTATTATATTTCAAACAGATTTATATTTCAAATAGATGAATTGGATGAACCGGATGAAATTTCAAATCAAGGTGTTCGGAGAAGTTTTCTGCTAGAGCGTAGAATTTTTAGGAATTGTCTTACGATGTCTTGTCCTTGAAAGAGAACTTCTGTGTGTTACAGAGTGATAATTTTTTCATTGTTTTAACAGATACGAGAACAGTTGAAATGTTTGTACAAATTGATACTATATCATGTGGTTATTTGGTTAAGTTCTTACATATATAAGATAGTAAGGTATATAGTAGGGGTGGAAAAAACCTGCCGGTTATAACCTAAAACCGGTTTTTCCTAGGCAATAATCGGTTTTTCCGGTTGTTTTTTTGCCCCGGTTCTTACCGGTTTTTCTTTTTAAAGTAGTAACCGGTGAAAAACCGGATAAGTGGAAAAAATACTGAATTCAGAGAAAAATGGGAAAATTTTTCGCTCCCCGCGCGTAAATGAGAAGTTTTCAGCTGACTGAAACCGATTTCACTACACTGATAACTGATTTCTATACTGATATAGACTGCCATCGATTCGAATGGAGTATCGCAAATTAAAGCGCAATGTAAATGTAACCTATTGGGTATTGGCTATGAATGAAAAAGCCAAACACCGGTTTGTGGAATAACCGGTTGTTTTGAGCGGTTATAACCTCCAGGTTAAACCGTAGGTAGAGAAAACCGGTATAACCGAAAACCGGAATTTTGTCAACAACCGTTAACCCTAGTATATAGTTTAATATAGTACTTTAGAGAACTAAACGAATGCTGATCCGGACCATCGCAGAGCCATGTTAGCATTGTAGAGTTCGCAGTGTATCAAGAGATATACAAGTTAAGTTGGATAAGCAATTATTGGTAAAGCACTAAAAAGATGAACTAGATTTCAGTGAGTTATTAGCAGCGTATTACGACATAACACTAACCAGTAAACCAAAGTTTAGTACCGTCACTTTTTTATTTACAATACCGACTATTCGCATACCTTCTATTAACTATGACACACTATAGTGGAACTTACAAGATTTCCAATTATCAAGGAGAAGGAGATGCAAATATAGAAGTTATTAAACAGCAAACTAAATGTTACGTGTAAAAAAATTGGGTTGCGCACGCGTGTGTACATACCTACGTGAGTGAAAGATAGCAACTGGTGAAAGAGCAATACAGAAAGAGGGAGATTTAATTTTTACAACAAAACATGTTATTTTGTTGGAAATATCTAAACCAGGGGTGGGCAAGTACTTTGAAGTGCGGCCCAAAAAGACATTTTCAAAATATCTCCGGGGCCGGAAGGCTATACCGTGAACGCACGCTGTGCACCCGCTAATCTTTTTGGTGGAGTTTTTCCCTGCACTGCCCAAGAAATTTTTTTGACACAAACGCTATAAGTATCATTTTAAAGCATTTAGACAAAGACATTTGACGAAGAAGAATTTTTCAACGGGCCGGATAAAGTATTTGCCCACCCCTGATCTAAACAGTGATCGCCTTAGAAGTTTCTGACTTTTCAAAACAAAAATGTGTACCGAATGTAGACAATAGAGGGAAAAGGAATTTCGAATTTCAGGGTGTGTTCCAATAGTACTAAAGATTCTTTAGCGTAGAGCTGATTGGAATTTATTTGAAAATCTATCACCATTCGTCTATTGTTTATATAAATATAAGTAAGAAAATGATTGTGTAATATTACACTCACAGGGATAAAGATATTTCCCTGAAGGATAAATTTTTGTACTTTGTATTTATCATGCCTTATTGGACGTATTACAATCTCGTTTTATATTCTCCAAAACATACTATACACGTAATCTATTTAAAATTTATTAGTAAAAATCTATTTGATGACTGAATTTAGAAAACCTATAAAGATTTTATGGCAGTGAATGTAAACGTCGATGTTTTAGCCCAAGAAGCTAATAAGAACCTTTATAGTTTATAGCGCTATGATATATCAAGATGTAGTCGAAGTTTCATATTTAAGCTGATATCATATTGCAGTTATAAAAATGATATAGTTTTTATTGATTGTGCAAGACAGATTTTATCAGTGACTTTCTTTTTCGATCAAATATCTCATTAGAATAACCGATTTAATCATCGAGTCACGTTAATCTATAGGTACCGGGTGGTGAATCGTAAAACGGGCCATAGGAAACTCAATGTAAAATTCTAAACTGTTGAATTCCTGCTTCCCTAATTATTTTACATCAAAAGTCATGAGAGAATATTTGTAGAGGATTGAAATCTGTATTAAAATCAGAAGTTAAAATTGTTCTACGATTTAAACGCATTCCAAAATTTTGAAAAATATAATACATTTGCCACAATAGGTAAGTGTGTAAAAGTTAGGCCACACGTTACTATTTAACTGACAGTACTCACACCATTGACTGAATAAAAATATCTTTATTAATAATACTTTCTCCGCAACTGAGGCTATCTTATCAACTATATTGTTTTTAAACAATAAATGATAAAATAAAAATATTGACAGTTCAAAAATGTGAAAATTATAACTTCACTGTGACACATTATTACACTGTGTGTGGCCTAATTTTGGGCTGAAAAACTAAAAAATGTATTACATTTTTACAAAATTTCGGAATATGTTTAATTCGTAGAACAATTTTAACAGTTGTTTTCAATACAGATTTCAATCCTCTACAAATAGTTTTTAATGTCTTTTGATGTAAAATAATTAGGGAAGCAGGAATTCAACAGTTTAGAATTTTACATTGAGTTTCCTATGGCCCGTTTTCCAATTCACCACCCGGTATATATATACATATATATATCTATCACAACCCAAAAATTACCATTTTTTGTTTTTTATGAATCTGTAATGGTAATGGGTAGTCTAACATAATGCAAGAGTATTATAACTTAACAATTGTTTAATAATGTCTTATATTAAATTTTGAGTTATAATACTCTTTCATTATGTTAGACTACCCATTACCATTACAGATTCATAGAAAACAAAAAATGATAATTTTTGAGTTGTCTTGCATTGATGGTATTATATATATATATATATATATATATATATATATATATATATATATATATATATATATCTACTTTGATATATCCGTTGAATGTAAATCCAAAATTACTTTTTGTAACGACACTAATTTAACCTAAAGCTTTATTAGAATAAATGAGTGAATGGGAACAGAAAGGTATTTTAAAAAGTGTGTAAAATATTTAATTCCTAGCAGAGCGCTTTCGGCTTACAACGCAATCTTCAGAGCTATGGTACACTAGAATAACCGAATAATTGTAATAACCGTAAAAATCAGGTTACTACGTTATATCTTCCCATACTACTGTACGGATTTCTGTTGTGGACTCTCACAGATGCTACCTGTAATAAAATTGAGGCTTTTGAAATGTGGCTTTAACGTTTTATTAACAACACAAAAAGAAAAAAATGTTAACCAAGATAAAAAGAGTTAAAATCGAATACATAGGTCACATCATGAGGAACAGCGAAAGATATGAATTGCTGCGACTAATTTCACAGGGAAAAGTAGAAGAAAAACTAAGACCAGGCAGGCGAATGATTTCCTGGCTGAAAATATAGGTACGTGGTTCAACACAACTACAAATCTTTTTAAAGCAGCAGTGTGCAAAGTAACGATTGCCATAATGGTCGCCAACATTCGAAACGGATAGTCACTACAAGAAGAAGATCAACGAAGTGTTAAATTTAGTGATGTAGTCCTTTGGATAAAGCTGTGTCGTAAAGGTTAATCTATTAAGATATACAAAGACCAATATACTAAGATGCGCAGGACATGTGATATGCAGTAACGACAATCGTCTTATAAACAATGTGTTTTGGGAAACACCAGATGGGAGAAATTCTGTAGGACGGTCTAGAAAAAGGTGTAAAGATGTAGTCAGGGAGGATCTGAAGAAAATGGGAATGAGGCCATGGGACAGGTCATAGCAGAGGACCAACAAACATGGAAGGCAATAGTAAATGCGGCAAAGACTTACAAAGAGTTATAACCCCATTGATGATGATAATGTGTCTTGATTTGAACTCGAATAAACTGTATAACGTGTAATTTACAGAGCACGAAATCACACATTTTTTATCTGATAGTAACCAAACAATCATCTAGTATGAGGAAGTTTTTGCCATCAATTATTATTCAGAGGAGGTGTATTTGCCAATTTTATAATTTTAAAATAATCGACGAATCTTTAATTATTATAGACAACGATTTATTAATATTTATAACGGTGGATTCACAAGTGATTCAAAAATATGAAGATGTATTACATGCAGATAAAGAACTACTGTTACAACATCTTTTGTTACACGTAATGCGGGGATTCACCAAATATATATGTCTAATCATATCGTTGCAGGAAAACAGATATTCGAACACTATAAAAAAACTTTATTATTATTACACTACAAATTTTAAGATAGAATAACCTATTTTTAAATATATATTTTATTCGTTTTATTATTCGGTATAAAAAAACTTTGTTTATTTGTTACCAAATAATTTTAGGAATTTCGAAAGGAACTTTGTCGATCTTGATGACTATTTCAAAAATAATATATTTATATATTTTCTTTTTTTTTTCACATATTTATTTACGTAATTAGTCAGTCACTGAAGGTTTTCACCTCCGATTTCGTTAAACCTTCATCGATTTTCATGAAAATTGGTGAGTAGTTAGAGGATACCTCAAGAAACAAAGGTGACATAAAGCCAACTTGCGCTTTTACCCTGGGGGTGGATGCAACCCCTTCTCGGGGGTAAAAATTATTTTATTTAAAATAATACCACAAGTCGATAGAGGGACAAATTCTAAGCAAAGTTTGTTATATAAAGTTAATAACATAAATCAATACTTTTTGAGTTATTAAAGATCAAAGATTTTATTTTTTCCTAAAAAAAAATGTATGCTTTAAGCTGTTTTTTCACTTATAAATCAAAAACTATAAGTTTTAACAAAAAGTTATTCTTGCCAAAATTGAAGAAAATAAAAAATTGAATACACTTCTCACTTAAAGAAAGAAACTAATGTTAATTCAAAATGAGTTATGGGTAATTGAATGTATATTTTCTTTCGACGAGTACTCAAATCTAAGTATTCAAGCTTAAATAACGGGAAAACGATGCATTTTATAAAATATACCTTTAAACACTTGTCAAAGAACTTTGGAATGCCTATCAGATGAGCTCCAGAAGAAGTTAATAGCATCAATATTAAGCAAGTTATGATGAAAATAAGAGAACCCTTTCGAATTTTTTAAGAAAAAGTGAAAAATAATACATATGCCATTTCCACAAAAATTAAAATGTATAGTAATACTTACAAGAATTTCTTTATATTTCGCTTGTATATTTCGGTTTTCACCGGTTTAAAATGGAAATTTTTGAAAAAAAGATATATCTAAAAAAATCAGAATTTTTAAAATTATCGTAATTCTCATATTCTTTGATAATAACTCCAAAAATACTCAATGCACGTTAAAAATGATATATAACTACATTTTAGTTTTTTCTGTGTCAAATATTTTACCTTTTTACTATTTTTGTAGGGTAAAAAATAACCGAGATAGAAACGTTTAAAGCTTAAATTTTGCTGCGAGAACCATGTAACCGAGGCCATTTAACCTTTTATTTTTAAAAACGTAAGGGGTTTAAAAGATTAACTTCAACGTGGCTTAATAGCCCGTGGAATTAACTTTTAAATGGTTAGGTGAACCTTATATCGTAAGAATTAACGGAGTCATTAAAAAAAAAAACATAACGTTTTATGGAAAAAATTTTTAAAAGATAACTTTTGAAAAAATTATGGAGCATAAATTTTAATGCTATTGACTCGTTCGGAAGCTCATCTGATAGATATTTCTAAGTGCTTTGACAAATGTTTAATAAGTTCATGTTACAAAATGCATCATTTCCCGTTATTTTTAAGCTTGAATACTTAGATTTGGGTACTCACCGAAAAAAATATACATTCAATTACCTATAACTCACTTTTAAAGTTACCATTAAAAGGTTTTTATAAAAAGAAGTTTATTTCGTTTTTTATTAGCGTCAATTTTGGTAATAATAACTTTTTTGTAATAACTTATAGTTTTTGAGTTATTTGTGAAAAATCGGTTAAAAACATCCATTTTTCTCACGAAAAATTAAAATTTTGATCTTTAGTAACTCGAGAAGTTTTGTTTTATTTTAATAACTTTATATAACAAATTTTGCTTAGAATTTGTCCATCTATCGAATTATAGCATCCACTCCCAGGGTAAGAGCGCAAGTTGACACCATGTCACCTTTGTTCCTTAAGATATCCTCTAACCACTTACTAATTTTCATGCAAATCGATGGAGGTTGAACGAAATCGGAGGTAATAGCTCATATCGCACCTTGAAAACCATATGGCAATAACTGCAATTTTTTCATGAAATGACCTTTGAATGCAGTCTAATAGAAAAAAAAATCTATTTTTTAATGCAATATAGCAGCATCTTCAAAAAAATTTAAGTTCGGCA
This sequence comes from Diabrotica virgifera virgifera, assembly GCF_917563875.1. Classification (NCBI taxonomy): domain Eukaryota; kingdom Metazoa; phylum Arthropoda; class Insecta; order Coleoptera; family Chrysomelidae; genus Diabrotica; species Diabrotica virgifera. The sequence continues at coordinate 76,673,380 of NC_065448.1, forward strand.
CCAGAAAGATACATCCCTATGTCTTTTTTCAAAAATCGATCCTTATTTTTATACCATCAGGCATTATCTGCAGTTGATGCTCTACGGTTCTAAAATTGGAACAAAAACTCAGATCTATATGGCAATATGTGCAAAATGTGACCCACGCTCGTAAAATAAAAGCAAGATGTAATAAGGAAAAATCCTTTGCATGCAACAAAACATAGAGTGGTGCATAGAGATTTCATTGCAAAACTGGAAATAAGCGACAAGAATATAACAAATTAATATACAATGTCGTACTGCAGATGGGTTTATCCCAAAAGAAAAGCGAGGAACTCATAAGAATGGAAAAAGAATCAACGAAGTCGTGAAACAAAACATAATGATTTACATCGAGTCCATTCTTAGAGTGGAATCTCACTACCTAAGGAAACAAACTACCAGGTAATTCGTCAGCGATGACAAAACTCTTGCTGATATTCATCGCGATTATATAAAATTTTGCAAAGAAAAAGGTTCGGTGTTCGGAAATTACGTTACGATGATGACCATTTCACACGGAATTTAATATAGACTTCTTTAAGCCCAAAAATACCTTTGCTTGCTGTGAGAAAGTTACAGAAATTAATTAGATAAATCGACATTAGAAACAGCCTATAATACTCACCGTCAGGAAGTGGAACTCAATAGGAAAGAGACATAAATGACTTAAAATCTGCAAAATCCAACTCTTGCATCACTGCTTGTTTTGATTTACAATCATTACTACCGACGCCTTTAGGCGAAGTCTCTTTATTTTATTACAAAAGGAGATTATCAACATTATTTAATTTCACTATTTTTTACCTGACCACAAATGCAGGACACTTCTGTCTTTGGTTCGAGCGAATTGCTAATCGTGATTCAAATGAAATAGTGTCGTTCCTGTTACAATTTCTGAGGAACCATGCCAGGGAAAAAGAAATAACATTATACTCAGATAACTACTGTGGGCAAAATAAGAACAAGTATATTGTCTATCTTTATCATTATGCAGTCCAGAAATTGAACATACCTAAAATTATCCACAAATTTTTGATAACGGGTCACTCCCAAAATACGGTATATAACGTGCATTCTTTGATCGAGAAACAAAAAAAAAGGCTTTAAAAGATGACCAATTTACGTGGCTGGGCAATGGTTCACAGTAGTTCAAACAGCGGAAAAACCAGGTGAATCTTATATAAAATTAATGAAAGGTGTACATCGGATATATTGGACTTTAAAAAACGATGTAAGGAAATGGGGAACAATTATAACATTGACGAAGAAGGAAATCAGGTCGTCTGGAATGACATAAGATGAGCTAGGTGGAGAAGACATTTAAAAATAAGTTTCAGGTTAAGGCAAGCTTCAACGATAGAGTTCAGAACCATTAATACAAGGCAAAGACAACGAGGGATGTGGCTAATATGGAACAAAGTAAAGCATATTAGCATCCACCAGGAATATGCAATCTCAAAAAACAAGATGTAGACTCTCACTATGTAAGGCTAATGTTATTCAAGAGCACTATCATAGGTGTTATGCAGATTTACACATGACCAATGCAACAATAGAAACCGAACAGACAGATTATAATATGCAAGACTTTGAATATCAAAGTCTTGCATCAATCTTAAATAAAAAAAACTGTTATTTAATATGCATTTTCACTGCGTCATTTGCGAAAATTGATATATTTTTTAAAACCATATAGCCGTATGTGTTAAAATACCTATTTCCCGGAGGAAATTTTATGTACTTCTTAATTCATATAAAAATATGTAAAATTAAAGACAATTGTACCAAATATCAGGTTTGTAGCTTAATTTTTGGAACTACAGGAAATAAAATTAACTTTACAAAAACTTAAAACGATCATAACTCGATATTATGATTTTTGCAGTTACTGCCCTATGGTTTTCAAGGTGCGATATCTACCTTCAGTAACTGCACTAAATATTGGTATCGAAAGTATGGCTGCGGATGGCCGGATCCATTCTGCTACACACAACCAAACTTGCACGGAATCATCTGATATTGCTTGGACAATGACACGATCGTAATCAAACGTTGTCCTTTTGACGACTTTCTCTTGGTAGCATAGGTTTTTGACACAACGCCTTGTGTTACTCCAGTGTAGCTCTGCCATCCTAAGAAATTCGTTTGTGAACACTAGCTAGTTTATTTATTTTCGTTCAATTTACAATTAAAGGAAATAAACTGTATAATAATAATGTAAAGAGCTGTGTTATCTTATTGTTTTATCGGTTTATTTATTTTTAATAGAAATCTTTATTTCTTCGCAAATAAGTTTTTTCAAAAGAACTAATATAATATTGTTTTGAAATACATGGTGATTCCATATAAGTGTATATATTATTACAAAATATTGTTTTAGATAGGTAGTAGACATTTTGAGTTCGTTTTATCATGATTTTAGTGAACATACTAATGTATGTGAGAGGTCTGGAAATTAAGAAATATTATATAAATTGTAAATGAGGCTTTAGATATATACCAGACCTCTTTCATAACCAGCTTTAAAAAATATCTAAGGTCTATGCAACTGCGTTCAGTTAGGCGAGGCAATGAATCGCTAAACCTACCAATTTTCGCAGCAAGATGAATCGCTACGCAACTTTTTGCATTGGATTCAAGAAGGTATCAGGAAAGATTGTGAACAAAATTCATGGTAGTAGAATTAAAACTGCATTTTGTGCATAAGGAAAATGCATTTTCAATGCATAGAAAATGAACAATTTGCAACTCGGAAAATATCGACACGAATGAGTTCAATTTTGTATAATAGGGGTTTTGAAGGTCAATCAACACGAATAAGACGACGACATTCCTTGAGCTCCCTGGTGCACGGAGTGGATCTCGTTTTATTTACTATTTTACTTGGAAGTAACATTTTTTATACAGGGTGTCCAGAAACTCTACCGACAAACGACGACAGGAGATTCCTCAGATAATTTTAAGATATTTTAACTCGATTCACCTAGTCCGAAAATGCTTCCTAAGGGAGCTAGAGCTCTTTGAAGATGGCGTCTTGTAATTAGTTTTTCTAAAATAATTCAAGAACTCTTCTATTGAAGAAAACAAAAATTGGTACACATATTTATCTTCCAGAGATAAATCGATTCCATGCATTGCGAATTTCTAGTACCGGTCATAGGCGTCCGTTTTGGGTAGGGCAACAGTTATTTTATCGCATAACTTTATCTTTAATTTTTAAGCATCTTTGACTCTGTATTATTAAATTGTAAGGTATTTTAGAACTAAAAGGTACTCATTGTTTTAAGTCGATAGGATACACGGTTTTCTAGAAAAATCGATTTGAAAATTTTTCTTTTTTTCAATTTCCAAAAAAAATTAAAAAAAAAACTATTTAGAAATCCGAAAACTGGTACGTTTATTTATATTTCAGAGATGAATCGATTTCATTAAGTGCGAATTTCTAGTACGGGTCATATGTTTATTTATTTATTTATTTATTTATTTATTTATTTATTTACGGGCAAGCCCAATTCAGAAAATATTATTACAAAAAAATAATATTAAAAAGACAAAAGCAAAACCATAAACAGTGTCAACACAAAGAACAAACATTAGATATAATTAGTATTGGATAACAAAGCTAATAAGTTAAAGGAAAAAAAGAACATTACGATATAAAAAACAAAGTTTAAGCTTAAAAAATTGCTGATAGAAATTATATCACTAACATTGTATGTTCAACAAATGGTTTTTAAATCTATCCAAGGAATTGCAGAATTATATTTAAGTCATTTAGAGAATTCGCAAGTCTAAGTGTTCGTGGTAAAACATTGTTGTAAATATAGTTATATCTATGAAAGCTTATGTGAAAAGTTTGAGTCTGTCTTGTTGACCGAGTAGGTACAAAAAGACCAATTTTTGACAAAAGATGCGTCCGTTTTGGGTAGGTCAACGGATATTTTATTGCATAACATTTTTGTCTTTAATTTTTAAGCATTTTTGACTCTAGATTATTAAGTTATGAGGTATTCTAGTACTAAAAGTTACTCTTGGTTTAAGTTAGTAAAATACACCGTTTTTTTTAATTTTTTAAATTTTATTCAAATTCAAAAAACGAAAAATTTTCAATTCGATTTTTCTAGAAAACCGTGTGTCCTACCGACTTAAAGTAAGAGTACCTTTTAGTACAAGAATACCTCACAATTTAATAATCCAGTGTCAAAAATGCTTAGAAGTTAAAGAGAAAAAAGTTATGTGATAAAATAACCGTTGCCCTACACACAACGGACGCCTATGATCGATACTAGAAATTCGCAATGGGTGGAATCGATTTATCCCTGGAAGATAAATATACACACCGATTTTCGTTTTTCTAAATTGAAGCGTTCTGGAGGTATTTACGAAAAACTAATTACAATACGTCATTTTCAGAGCTCTAGCTCCCTTAGGAAGCATTTTCGGACTAGCTGAATTGAGCTAAATTGTCTTAAAATTATCTAAAAAATCTCCTGTCTTCGTTTGTCGGTAAAGCTTCTGGACACCCGTATATAAAAATAAATAATAATAAAAAAAATATGAAAAAAAAATTTAAGAAACGCTTTTCTTTAGTTACGAGTGACTACGAGTAAAATTAAAAATATTATAGAAAAATCAACTAAAAAGCAAAAAATAAAAAAAAATTAAACTCGAAGGATTATTCGAAAAAACTGTTAGATAGATTAAATATACAAAATTCTCATACATTCGTTAAAGAATTGAAAAAATCTAACACATTCGTTAAAGAAAAGCGTGGGGCACGTCTTCATCGAATAAACGGTTTTCGCCCCACGCTTTTCTTTAACGAATGTGTTAGATTTTTTCAATTTTTTAACGAATGTGTGAGATCCTTGTATATTTAATCTATCTAACAGTTTTTTTCGAATAATCCTTAGAGTTTATTTTTTTTATTCTTTGCTTTTTAGTTGATATTTTTATAATATTTTTAATTTTAGTCACTCGTAACTAATGAAAAGCGTTTTTTAAAATTTTTTTTTTCATGTGTTTTAATTTTTTACCTTTTAGTCTTACACTTTTCACACATCAAAAGTAGTCGGAATCGGCAAAAAATTTGAATCTTTATTGTTTATTTATGAAGCATAACGTAAACAATTAACGTAAAAAGTGAAATTATGTAGGGTAAAGGAGGGTAAGAGTACGCACTTAGTTTATTTGGGGTTGTAACTTGGGCGAAGAAGACATAACAATACCATATATTTGTTGAATATCGATTTTTATTTATTACGTTACAATAAAATCATATTTTATTATATTTAAACACAAAACCATCCCTGTAAAAAATATTTTGAAAAAGTGTCATTTGCGTACTATTGAGCTCGAGAGAGGTTAAAAATACGAATGAGATAGGGTAAAAGTACGCACTAGCTAAGAGTCTTACAATGGTCGCAAACGAAAGGTCCGCTTCCTTCATACGCTGAACAGGCCTCATGCCTGCCACCATTCTGCACATACCTATTCCACATTGAATCCAATTGTCATTAAATGACTGTCCACATCCTGGGCACTCAACAGTCTCTTCTGATTCTCGTTTTGAGCTGGTAGATGGTTTGGGTTGCTCAATATCAAAAGTTAGTTTAGTTTTGACGTTTGAAGCTTTCTTTTTGTTTTCTTTGTCACTATCCTTAATATTTTTCCTTTTGATCCGCTTTCCCATCCTTGAAATCTTTAGACTGCGTACTTTTAGACTCATGTGACATGATTCAAAGAATGGCCGCTACGTGCCTGCACTAAACAGACTCTTCTTTTTAACTCCACTCATTAGATGGCTAATCTTATGGTATTTGCCTAAATATTAATGCAAAATATGCCTACCACTGTTAAGTAACCTTAAACTCTTACGTTTTAGAGTAAAAATATTACATTCCGAAGGTGAAAAAGAACAATTTACCTTGTAAAATCCAAAGATAGAGTGTCAGGTGGATGACGATATGGTGGGTTCTTCTCCAGTTGAAAGCACACTAAAACGTGATATCACGAAATTCCTGCAGTGATGCCAAGTATTTAAAAATTTCCTGCGTATTTTTAGCCGACCGCGTACTCTTACCCTCCTTAACCTTATAGTTCATAAAATTAGCTACAATCTGTTTTCAAGTTTCTTCATTGTAAAAAAACAAGAGAATTTAAGCGTTTTCCATTAAAATCGTTTTTTTATTTAAACAATGATTAATAAACATAAAAAAAATTTATTGACTATTCGTGTATTGTTCCCGCGAACGCATGTTTCTTCAAAGTTTCATTCATTTGCATTGACGAAAAGGCAGTCAAATTAACGTTTAAAGATTTGACCCAAACGATTGAACTAAAGAAAAGCGTTTAATTAAATATTTTTTTCTTACATTTTTATGTTATTTTCATTCGAAATCAATCAAAAGTGATTACACGGAGGTTTTTGTGGTTGCTGAACACAAAAATTACTACGGAGATAGTCTCCAAGGTATCTAGTGTCCAGGGTGGACCTCGTCTCCAGGTCATGTAAAACAAAAATGCTCCAAAACAGATGGGATATGATTCAAACGTTTCGAAGAATATATTTTTGTCTAGATTTAATTCCTACTTTTGTTTTAAAATATTTTTAAAGTGATATTTTGCAGTGTCCCAGCTAAGTAACTTTGAGAGGGGTCGAATTTTTGGGTTGCGGAAAGCCAGTCTATAAATAAGAGAAGTTTCTAGGAGCACCAACAGATCCTTACTTAGTATACTGCAGTGTATAGGTCCACCCAGAGCACCAAGGAACTCGAGGACCATGGTGGTTATCATATTCGTGTCCAGCGATTAGCTACATAAACTCCCCCCCGAGTAATGTCCATCGACTGATTTATTAGAATGAAATCAACATGAAACTCCAGAAGACGAGGTTCACTCTGGGCACCAGATAGCTCGAGGACCTTCGTTAATATCATCTTCGTATTCAGCGACCTCGAAAACCCCTAATAAAACTGAAAAAAAAATTCATTTTTTATGCACGTTGTGTGTGTGTGTGTGTGTGTGTGTGTGTGTGTGTGTGTGTGTGTGTGTGTGTGTGTGTGTGTGTGTGTGTGTGTGTGTGTGTGTGTGTGTGTGTGTGTGTGTGTGTGTGTGTGTGTGTGTGTGTGTGTGTGTGTGTGTGTGTGTGTGTGTGTGTGTGTGTGTGTGTGTGTGTGTGTGTGTGTGTGTGTGTGTGTGTGTGTGTGTGTGTGTGTGTGTGTGTGTGTGTGTGTGTGTGTGTGTGTGTGTGTGTGTGTGTGTGTGTGTGTGTGTGTGTGTGTGTGTGTGTGTGTGTGTGTGTGTGTGTGTGTGTGTGTGTGTGTGTGTGTGTGTGTGTGTGTGTGTGTGTGTGTGTGTGTGTGTGTGTGTGTGTGTGTGTGTGTGTGTGTGTGTGTGTGTGTGTGTGTGTGTGTGTGTGTGTGTGTGTGTGTGTGTGTGTGTGTGTGTGTGTGTGTGTGTGTGTGTGTGTGTGTGTGTGTGTGTGTGTGTGTGTGTGTGTGTGTGTGTGTGTGTGTGTGTGTGTGTGTGTGTGTGTGTGTGTGTGTGTGTGTGTGTGTGTGTGTGTGTGTGTGTGTGTGTGTGTGTGTGTGTGTGTGTGTGTGTGTGTGTGTGTGTGTGTGTGTGTGTGTGTGTGTGTGTGTGTGTGTGTGTGTGTGTGTGTGTGTGTGTGTGTGTGTGTGTGTGTGTGTGTGTGTGTGTGTGTGTGTGTGTGTGTGTGTGTGTGTGTGTGTGTGTGTGTGTGTGTGTGTGTGTGTGTGTGTGTGTGTGTGTGTGTGTGTGTGTGTGTGTGTGTGTGTGTGTGTGTGTGTGTGTGTGTGTGTGTGTGTGTGTGTGTGTGTGTGTGTGTGTGTGTGTGTGTGTGTGTGTGTGTGTGTGTGTGTGTGTGTGTGTGTGTGTGTGTGTGTGTGTGTGTGTGTGTGTGTGTGTGTGTGTGTGTGTGTGTGTGTGTGTGTGTGTGTGTGTGTGTGTGTGTGTGTGTGTGTGTGTGTGTGTGTGTGTGTGTGTGTGTGTGTGTGTGTGTGTGTGTGTGTGTGTGTGTGTGTGTGTGTGTGTGTGTGTGTGTGTGTGTGTGTGTGTGTGTGTGTGTGTGTGTGTGTGTGTGTGTGTGTGTGTGTGTGTGTGTGTGTGTGTGTGTGTGTGTGTGTGTGTGTGTGTGTGTGTGTGTGTGTGTGTGTGTGTGTGTGTGTGTGTGTGTGTGTGTGTGTGTGTGTGTGTGTGTGTGTGTGTGTGTGTGTGTGTGTGTGTGTGTGTGTGTGTGTGTGTGTGTGTGTGTGTGTGTGTGTGTGTGTGTGTGTGTGTGTGTGTGTGTGTGTGTGTGTGTGTGTGTGTGTGTGTGTGTGTGTGTGTGTGTGTGTGTGTGTGTGTGTGTGTGTGTGTGTGTGTGTGTGTGTGTGTGTGTGTGTGTGTGTGTGTGTGTGTGTGTGTGTGTGTGTGTGTGTGTGTGTGTGTGTGTGTGTGTGTGTGTGTGTGTGTGTGTGTGTGTGTGTGTGTGTGTGTGTGTGTGTGTGTGTGTGTGTGTGTGTGTGTGTGTGTGTGTGTGTGTGTGTGTGTGTGTGTGTGTGTGTGTGTGTGTGTGTGTGTGTGTGTGTGTGTGTGTGTGTGTGTGTGTGTGTGTGTGTGTGTGTGTGTGTGTGTGTGTGTGTGTGTGTGTGTGTGTGTGTGTGTGTGTGTGTGTGTGTGTGTGTGTGTGTGTGTGTGTGTGTGTGTGTGTGTGTGTGTGTGTGTGTGTGTGTGTGTGTGTGTGTGTGTGTGTGTGTGTGTGTGTGTGTGTGTGTGTGTGTGTGTGTGTGTGTGTGTGTGTGTGTGTGTGTGTGTGTGTGTGTGTGTGTGTGTGTGTGTGTGTGTGTGTGTGTGTGTGTGTGTGTGTGTGTGTGTGTGTGTGTGTGTGTGTGTGTGTGTGTGTGTGTGTGTGTGTGTGTGTGTGTGTGTGTGTGTGTGTGTGTGTGTGTGTGTGTGTGTGTGTGTGTGTGTGTGTGTGTGTGTGTGTGTGTGTGTGTGTGTGTGTGTGTGTGTGTGTGTGTGTGTGTGTGTGTGTGTGTGTGTGTGTGTGTGTGTGTGTGTGTGTGTGTGTGTGTGTGTGTGTGTGTGTGTGTGTGTGTGTGTGTGTGTGTGTGTGTGTGTGTGTGTGTGTGTGTGTGTGTGTGTGTGTGTGTGTGTGTGTGTGTGTGTGTGTGTGTGTGTGTGTGTGTGTGTGTGTGTGTGTGTGTGTGTGTGTGTGTGTGTGTGTGTGTGTGTGTGTGTGTGTGTGTGTGTGTGTGTGTGTGTGTGTGTGTGTGTGTGTGTGTGTGTGTGTGTGTGTGTGTGTGTGTGTGTGTGTGTGTGTGTGTGTGTGTGTGTGTGTGTGTGTGTGTGTGTGTGTGTGTGTGTGTGTGTGTGTGTGTGTGTGTGTGTGTGTGTGTGTGTGTGTGTGTGTGTGTGTGTGTGTGTGTGTGTGTGTGTGTGTGTGTGTGTGTGTGTGTGTGTGTGTGTGTGTGGTGTGTGTGTGTGTGTGTGTGTGTGTGTGTGTGTGTGTGTGTGTGTGTGTGTGTGTGTGTGTGTGTGTGTGTGTGTGTGTGTGTGTGTGTGTGTGTGTGTGTGTGTGTGTGTGTGTGTGTGTGTGTGTGTGTGTGTGTGTGTGTGTGTGTGTGTGTGTGTGTGTGTGTGTGTGTGTGTGTGTGTGTGTGTGTGTGTGTGTGTGTGTGTGTGTGTGTGTGTGTGTGGTGTGTGTGTGTGTGTGTGTGTGTGTGTGTGTGTGTGTGTGTGTGTGTGTGTGTGTGTGTGTGTGTGTGTGTGTGTGTGTGTGTGTGTGTGTGTGTGTGTGTGTGTGTGTGTGTGTGTGTGTGTGTGTGTGTGTGTGTGTGTGTGTGTGTGTGTGTGTGTGTGTGTGTGTGTGTGTGTGTGTGTGTGTGTGTGTGTGTGTGTGTGTGTGTGTGTGTGTGTGTGTGTGTGTGTGTGTGTGTGTGTGTGTGTGTGTGTGTGTGTGTGTGTGTGTGTGTGTGTGTGTGTGTGTGTGTGTGTGTGTGTGTGTGTGTGTGTGTGTGTGTGTGTGTGTGTGTGTGTGTGTGTGTGTGTGTGTGTGTGTGTGTGTGTGTGTGTGTGTGTGTGTGTGTGTGTGTGTGTGTGTGTGTGTGTGTGTGTGTGTGTGTGTGTGTGTGTGTGTGTGTGTGTGTGTGTGTGTGTGTGTGTGTGTGTGTGTGTGTGTGTGTGTGTGTGTGTGTGTGTGTGTGTGTGTGTGTGTGTGTGTGTGTGTGTGTGTGTGTGTGTGTGTGTGTGTGTGTGTGTGTGTGTGTGTGTGTGTGTGTGTGTGTGTGTGTGTGTGTGTGTGTGTGTGTGTGTGTGTGTGTGTGTGTGTGTGTGTGTGTGTGTGTGTGTGTGTGTGTGTGTGTGTGTGTGTGTGTGTGTGTGTGTGTGTGTGTGTGTGTGTGTGTGTGTGTGTGTGTGTGTGCTATCGGACTTCTTGACTGTGAACTTAATCCATTAGCCGAACTAAATTTGCTTACTAACTAAAATCTTATGAGATATCTGTTATACTCTCAATATATTTTTGAATATGAATGACCTATTTGATAATAATGATTTACAAATATAAGTACTTATCTATTTTAATGATAGCTTCTTTCAATTTTTTTTAATTTTTATTATTTTTTTTATTTATTTTGTATTTATTTATTTTTTTTATTTTTTTTTATTTATTGTTTTTTTTCCTTAACTCTAAGGATTATTAACTGGGATACTTATTTTCGTGCTCATTATGCACGTTGGATACTCATTTTCGTTATGCACAAAATGCATTTTTCATTTTACCACCATGAATTTTGTTCACAAACGTTCCTGACAATATTTTCGAATCGAATGTATAAAGTTACATAGCCATTTGTCTTGTAACTGATGATTGGTAGGTTTAGTGCTTTTTAGTGATTCGTTGCCTCGTCTAAATATACATTAGGTATAAACAATAATAATTTTGCTCCTCCACTTATTTAAACAAAGTTAAATAATGCTTCGAATCCCTTAAATGTTATGCATGTTATCCTTCGGGCTTCCACTTCGACTGATGCTATATAAAAATTCTTTGTTAAGCGCATTGTAGGTTTTTTATTGTATTTTTGTAATTTTCATCAGTTTTACCTTAAAATTAATTTATAATTACAAATTTAGCTAAGTGTAATGTATTTTTAAAAGTTTGTATCATTGAAAACATTTTCTGATCTGTAAAACGCCACACTATAAGTCGTTGATTTTTAAACCATTGAACGCAGAATAGAAGTATGTACCTACTATATGTAATATGGTGATTTTTTACTGTTTACATGCACATCCTTTTATAACGTCTCTATAAAAATGTTTTCTTTTTGTTTAAAATATTTCTTTATGTTGATCTCAGTCGGTTTTTCTGGCGCCTTTATCTCACCTCCTCTACACTGTATTTTTTAGTATGTTCTTACATACATAATTCGTCTCCGTATCATACTTTACGCCCAATCTTTGATTATGTCCAAGTAAATTATTTTACACAGGTTACCCTTTTATTTTTTCCTAAATATATCCTTTTTTTTGTTATTGACTTAGTGACTGTGTTTTTTGTTACTGACTTGGTGACTATTAGAGGATCAGATACCTACTCTTCTTATAATTACATCAGACGAAACACTACTTGTCTATGTCAAGATGTAAATCTAAGGACTTAACTTAATTTTTTTGGTAATCATTTCACCAATAATTATTGGTGTAACACTGCTGTATATTATGTATATCTTTTTAGTCTTCTTCTTCTTCTTTTCGTATAGACATGACTCAGTCTGTTTTTTCAATGTGCCTCTAGTAAGTTGCCGTTCCATCGTTTTTTTGGTCGTCCCACTGATCGTCTTCCTATTGGGGAACCGTCTCTCGCTGTCCTTTTTAGTGTAAAGGTCATTTAAATTGATTTGGTCTCCTTAACGCCAATTTTTCAGTTTCTTAACTATGTTTGGATTTTATTGAGGCTACTTCGTAAATTTCTTGGCTGTCACTGGATCAAATTTGAAGCAAGGAAGGTTGCTAGTCCATTGAATGACCACAATAGGCCGGAAGGCTTATTGTGGTTATTACTACGCGACTAACTTCCACATTGTAGTTTCTCTTATTCATATTGTGCGCCCGTGCCTCCATAACTCTCTCGATGCCGTTAAATCTTATCGTGAATTCTCGTGTCACGAGAACGCCGATTCGTGAATATTGAACCATGGGCGTAGCATGCAACTTTGCCTCCTCCTTAAGAGATGGTTGCTCCTGGATCCTTGGCGGCATGCTGGTATCGGCAATTGGGCCCTTTTTTACAACCCCCAGTTGTATAATAGAGACAAGGGATCGTTTTCTCTCCGCACCAGTAACCATCCGGATTGCAATAGACTAGAAACTGGAACTCATTAACTTTAACGATTTCTTCCACCATATTTCGGACAACCATCCAATTTATTGGCGACACTCTAGCTTTAGCATGGCTAACTTTTGCACGTTGGATTCCAGCACGTGCTCCCTCAATTGAATTAATGTTTTCCATACATCCTAGTAGCTGGATTGGTGATGGGGAGTGTCTTCTGTGACCATATTGAAAAGGTAACGTGATGCACCTTGGAGTCCAATTTAAAGTTTTCCGGGAGGTGGTAGTCGGCAGTGAAGTTCTGCAACTCGACCAAATTTCCGTTGAACGACGGATACCAATCCTTTTGCGTGTTTATACTGACGGGGATGGTATGTTCCAGTGACTTATACTTTTCTTCAATGGTAACATTATGTCTTGCTTTACTCATACCTTCATATGCCCTCATGAATTCCTTAAACGTAAGGTCAGGCACTTCTTCACCATGTCGCGGTCTGCTTCGACCATGTGGCGTCAGTCGGTTATGGTGTACTATCGGCTTTCCCCTCGAAATCTTGCGGTATGAATCTATTTGGTAGACGCCACCGTTAATCTTCTCCCTAATAAGGTACGGACCTGCCCAGAACTGCTAGAACATGGGAGAACAACCCTTTTACTTCTTTGGTTAAAGAGCCAGACTTTACCATTCTTCTTAAAACATTTCTTTTCGGCTTGGGTATCGTACCGCTTCTTCATTCTATCGCTTGCGATCTAGAGATGCAAACTGACCAACTCATACATCGTAAATTCTTCTTCGTAATTCGTTCATATAATCTTCACCAGCTACATCTTCTCCAGGTTGACATCGAAACTCTAGCTCTAGATCTAGATCACAAGGTAGTCTGATCTCTCTTAGAAATAGCACTTTTGCTGATGTTTAGCACGTTGATTCATTAACAGCAGCTCTGTAGATCAATGCGAAGAACGAAAGTTACTGGTCCCAGTTTCGCTTGTGACTGAACACCATTTTTGCCAATTACTTGCCAAGTGTCTTATTCATTTGCTCGCCATTCCATCCAATTGCGGATGATAGGTTGTAAATCTTGTTTTCTTCATGCCTAGTCTATCGCAGATTCCCTGGAATAGATCGCTCTCGAAGTTCATTCCTTTGTCACTATGGATCTTCAAAGGCACCACAAATCTTCAGTAGTGGCGGCCTTCTGGTTCGGAATTGCGTAGATCTCGATTCACTTCCTGAAGTAATTCATCACAACAAACATGTACTTGCAACCATTTTCACCTATCGAATGAATCGAGAAATTGCCCTAAAATTGCAATTCCGCAAGTGGCGTAGAATTTGGGAAGGGTCAACCATTCACTTTTTCCTGTCGTACGCCTCTGGTAGTAGCCAGAAAGGTTTATTTAACATAATTTAGTATGGTGTATAGTATACTTTCTGTTAACTGTTAAGTATGACAAGGATATGTTAAATTGTTTTATAGTACTGGCTACAAATAGTCTTTAAATAAAACACCTTTTACTCAGTAAGGAGTAACATGTTTTTTAAGCCATTTGGGTTAAACCTAATTATTTTGAGCCCAGAAATCTACACCTTAAATATTTCCAATTATTAATGAAACACCATGTATTGGCCGGTATTATATAGTCAGATAACGAAATAGTTGTCAGTGATTAATTTCGAAATTCGTGGATCATTACGGAATTTGAGGAGAAAGAGAAGTAATTTCAGTGGCGTTGGCGTGTAAAATTATACTATAAATTTTACGTGTATATAACTATAATTTTATAATTATACTATTATTTTTGTCAGCAATAAGTAACATTTCATGCAACAATTCACTGTCAAGTATTTCTTTGTTTAAATATAGTGTTCTAATTTTACAGCAGCTAATTTTATGAGAAAATAAATTTGATACAAACTTTTAAGCAGTTAAAAAATATTAGTTTAAATTGAGTTATTGCTCAATTCCTTTCTTGAAGAAACTTGTGATGTATCCTAGTTAGTTACTTATATATTTCTAGTGAACTTTATTAATATGCACTGTACATAATATCTATTAACATGTCTATTGCCCAAATCTAATATGTATAGTATCAAATCTTAAATTCATAAACAAGATTCCAAAATATTAGTTTGTTATTTTTAAGCCTTATATCTATTTATTGTAGATTTGAAGAAGTGGATTAAATATTGCAGTATTATTTGGAAGTAATGTAATAAACTCTGTCTTAATACGTATATTGATGTTTAACTATAACTTTTTTTATTATACATTTCGGAAATATCATACAATTTAGGGTGAAAATTTCAACACCGAATTTTAATTTCACCTCTATTTTAAAAGTTTAATAAACAAATAGTCAAAATAAATATAGGTGGCAGTAAGAACACATGAGGCAAGGAAAGAAAACTTTTCAACACAGTGAAAGTTAGAAAAACATCATATAGTCGGTTCGCTAAACTCAGACGCAACTGGCTAGATATTTTAGTAGATAATTTTTTTGTTTTTTGCCAATTTTGCAAAAATTGGCAAAATTACTAACTATTTAGTAATTATTAACTATTTAGTAATTATTTTTTGCCAATTTTACTAAAATTGGCAAAATTACTGACTAAAATATCTAGAAAGTTGCGTCTGAGTTTAGCGAACAGACTATACCTAGGCCACTTACTGGGAAATAGTAAGTAGGTACCAATATGCTAAACTTATAGTGAAAAGAAAGAGGGGACTAGGAAGGAAAAGACTGTCGTGGCTCAGAAACATCCGACAATGGACAGGGCTAAAATAAGTATAGCTGAAGACATAGAAGAGCTTGCAATTATTGTAGCCAACCTCCATTGAGGAGAAGATACTTTAAGAAGAAGAACACATTCTTTTACAAGACAGAAACTCAGTTTATTAGGTACAAAAGTAGACAAAATCACTCCCAATATTTCATGACAAAAAAAAAAGAATATATACTTAAGTTGGAAACATATGGGAAACTTTTTTATTATTAATTTTACGAAAAAAAAAAAGGTTTTCTTCATAAAAAGTTCTGTATGCTCTAAAACCTAAGATTCAATCATTAAATATCAAATTTTATCAATATTCTACGAGGTACGTCAAAAAATATGAATTTCGTTCAAGGGTAAAGTACATTTATTTCTCTGAATATCGAAAATTCGTATTATGAAAAGTTGTTTGGAATTAAAAACTAAGATCAAATATATATTTATATGCTTCTAATTGAAAAAAAATATTTTCCAAACTTGTCTCAAGTTTATGGATATTTAATTTCGTTTTTATTTATTACACATAAGATAACTCTTTTCTTATTACTTTTACGAAAAAAAGTTCTTTATAAAAATCTCTGTATGTCCTAAGCCCTAAGATGCAATCATCAAATATCACATTTAATTAATTTTATACGAGGTATGTCAAATAATATGAATTTCACTCAGAAGTAAAGTACCTTTATTTGTCACGATATTGAAAATTATTATTACAAAAAGTTGTTTAGAATTAAAAACAATGTTTCAATATGAAATTATATCCTTCTATTTGAAATATTGTGAAATATAAAGATACATACTGTACTCATGAGCGAAATTCATATTTTTTGACACACCTCGTATAAAATTAAAAAATTTTGATATATCATGGTTGTATCTTAGTTTTTAGACCATGCAGAGCTTTTTATGAAGAATAACTTGTTTTCGTAAAATGAATAATAAAAGAGTTAAGTATCATAAATGTAATAAATAAAATCGATGTTTCGTATTCATAAATTTAAGAAAAATTGTAAAATATTTTTTTTTAATTAGAAGCATGTAATTGCATATTTGATCTTAGTTTTTAATTCCAACAACTTTCCATAATAAGAATTTTCGATATTGAGAGAAATAAAAGTTACTTTACCCTTGAACGAAATTCATATTTTTTGACATACCTCGTATAATATTGATAACATTTGATATCTAATAATTGAATCTTAGGTATTAGAGCATGCAGAACTTTTTATGAAGAATAACATTTTTTCGTAAAATTAATAATAAAAAAGTTTCCCATATGTTTCCAACTTAAGTAGACACGCTGTATATATAGGGTGAGGCAGATAACTGGCCTATTAGAAATATCTCGAGAACTAAAGGCAACAGAATCATGAAAATTGGAATAAAGGGGTTTTGAAGGATGATCTATTAAATGAAAATATTTTCATCTCTTTGCAACTTCCGGTTATACCGGTTATACCGGAAGTTGCTTATAACTTCGTTTTTTTAAATGGGACACCCTGTATATTTTTACATTTTTGGATTCTCTTCGATGTCTTCTTTCTTAAAATATAAGGTTTTGTAATATTATACAGGGTATTTTAAAAGATAATTACGCTTTTTTATTAATTTCGTAGCAACATTCACACCCTGTAGAATTGTAGTAGTTTGACATCTAAAACTCTACTTACGTTCAAATGATTTTTAATATACTCTACTATTGTTAAGAATCATTAGTATAGCTAAATTTTTAATTTTAGTATACAGGGTTGGTCGAAACTCGGAATGAGTATTTTCTGAGTTTTCTTAAATGGAACACCCTGTATTTTTGTATTGTAATGAAATGATATTTTATAGTACTTTTTTATTTCTTTAGCATTCCCTATACCTAACTGCTTTAATTTGTGAGTTATTGGTGATTCAAGCTAAACATTAATTGCAACAAAAAATACGTAAAATTTTATTAGGTTGGCCGTGAAAATACTCAATCCCAAATAATTTTTCAGAAATAAATACATATTAATCCAGACTGGTCCTTAAAATTACCAATAATGGTTTAGCTATCGAAATACCTACTTAGTTAAGATTGTTGGTGCGATTAACAGTTAAGCACAAATTAAAGCAGTTAGGTATAGGGAATGCTTAAGAAATAAAAAAGTACCATAAAATATCATTTCATTACAATACTAAAATACAGGGTGTTCCATTAAAGAAAACTCAGAAAATACTCATTCCGAGTTTCGACCAACCCTGTATACTAAAATTAAAAATTTAGCTATACTAATGATTCTTAACAATAGTAGAGTATATTAAAAATCATTTGAACGTAAGTAGAGTTTTAGATGTCAAACTACTACAATTCTACAGGGTGTTAATTTTGCTACGAAATTAATAAAAAAACGTAATTATCTTTTAAAATACCCTGTATAATATTACAAAACCTTATATTTTAAGAAAGAAGACATCGAAGAGAATCCAAAAATGTAAAAATATACAGGGTGTCCCATTTAAAAAAACGAAGTTATAAGCAACTTCCGGTATAACCGGAAGTTGCAAAGAGATGAAAATATTTTCATTTAATAGATCATCCTTCAAAACCCCTTTATTCCAATTTTCATGATTCTGTTGCCTTTAGTTCTCGAGATATTTCTAATAGGCCCTTTATTTGCCTCACCCTGTATATACATACATACATGAATGTAAGGAATGCTAAAATGGAAAAAAAGATGCATGGATATTAATGTGGATATACATGTTTATTACGTTGATTTTTAAAAAGCATTTGACAAAGTAAGACATGAAAAATTAGTCCAAATTCTAAAGACAAAAAACATAGACAAAAGGGACTTATGAATAATAACAAACCCTTACTGGAATCAAAGAGCACAAATTGTAATAGATAACAAACCCAGCCCAGAAATTAAAATCAGTATAGGAGTTACGCAGGGATGTATTGTGTCTCCATTACTAATTAATGTATTTAGAAAAGCCATTTTTAAAGAAGCATTACTATCTCAAAGTGAAGGAATAATTTGCTCTGCTGAAAACCTCCAATAACTGCTAAACAAAACACAGTTTCTGTGAAAAATATGGACTAAAAGTGAATATAAAAAAGACCAAATACATGATAATAACAAAGAAAACAAATATACAAACAAACATACATTTGGGAAATGTTCCGATAGAAAGGGTTGATAAATACAAATAGGTACCTAGGAACTTGGATTACAGACAATAATAAATAATCAAACAACAGAAATAAGGGCCAGGATAGAAATAGCAATTAACTAGTTTTGATGGGAAATAAGCCACAATTTTAGTAAAAAAATGTTTTTATTAACGTTTCGATGCTCAAGTCGGGTGTCGTTGTCAAAATACAAAAAATATTAATGAATTAAACAAAAATGTTGTTGCTTAGTAAAAAAATTCTTCTAATAATTTATTTGTATCGGAAATTCAGACATAAATATATTATACATTTTAAAGTAGAAGACTTTAAAATGGTATTGCCAATATTTATGAGTTGCATTCCTGGGACGACTTGATTGAAAGATAGTTCATTCGATTACATGAAATCAACTCCAACTCAAGAATATCCGTCACAAAAAACTCATAACATGTGATCTGTCTTTAAAAAGACAACCACATGCAATAGTGACAGTAAAATTCTCGCGCTAGAGATTCCATAGTAAATCACGAGGGAAAACCAGGAAAAAACCTCGTGATACTATCCCGACATCGTAAGTATTAGGTATTACTTTAGTTTACTCTCAAAACTAATACCAAATTCTGACCTTAATATGTACATATTGTTATTTTTAATTATAAATAATATTAATAATACATAGATATATAAACAATACTAAAATATAAAATATGTACTAAATCGATATGTTATTGACTTAGTAATCCTGGTATTTTATTTCTATTGACTCCCTCTTTTAGTATGGGTAACCACATCCTACTGCATTCTACCGAGGAATTTGCCGACACAATTGGTTTCATTTAGCATAATTAAAGCCGCTTCTTTGATTTTTCTCTTTTTACTATCTGTTTCTTTCAGGACTATACTTGAATCTCTCCACTGAACTCTATGTTCATTATCCCATGCGTGTTGACATATTTGAGATCTATCAAATTCTCTATTTTTAATATAAGACTGATGTTCACTTATTCTAACGTTTAATGGTCTTGATGTTTCACCTAAATAAAATTGTTCGCATTCACAAGGTATTTTATAAATACAATTCTTTGTTCTTTCTTGTTCACTGTTAGGTCTAGTTTTAGATAGAGTAGATATCAACGTGTTTGTTGTTTTGAATGATAGTCCTTTTATATATGGTATTGATATTTTCCTCGTATTATTACTTGTGAATGCTATAGGATCCCGTTCTAAGTTGTTCTGTTCCATTCGATCCAATCTTGACAATTCCTTAAGGTCTGGATCCCGCGTATGAAAAAAAGTTGATTAATAGCAAACTGAAAATTTGTTAATAGCTTAAGGGTGTCTAGTCGGATAAACTTTGATATATGGGAACACTGAAACAGGGGCAGTTTTAATTGTGGAACAGGTTAAAAATTTGGAACGGTCAGACCACGAAAACGGCACATTTATTTTGTCCGACAGAATAGTCTTAAACTCTCCGAACAAAGATTAAACTCTCATGCAAAAATCAGACTGCTATTTATCACCTGTCATAATTCATGTCAATTGACATATTCTACAAGTTCCACTCATTAAAACGCCCATTTGGTGATAAATAGCAGTCTGATTTTTGCATGAGAGTTTAATCTCTGTCCGGAGAGTTTAAGTCTGTTCTATCGGACAAAATACATGTGCCGTTTTCGTGGTCTGACCGTTCCAAATTTTTAACCTGTTCCATAATTAAAACTTCCCCTGTTCCAGTGCTCCCATATATCAAAGTTTGTCCGACTTGACACCCTTAAGCTATTAACAAATTTTCAGCTTGCTATTAATCAACTTTTTTTTCATACGCTGGATCCAGACTTATTACTTATAAACGATAAAGGATACCTAATCATTTTTTAATAAAACAAATGTTAACAATTCTTCTAAGAATGAATTTTCGTTAGAACAAGTAATTTTGGCTCTATCATATAAGGATTTAATGATTCCCTTTTTAACGTTGATGTTGTGATTTGATTTGCAATAATTATTGAGATATCTGTTGGTATGCGTTGGTTTTCTATACACTTTAGTCTCATATCCAGTATCATTCTTTAAGACTAAAACATGGAGGAAAGGTAGGGTGTTATTATATTCCTTTTCCATTGTAAATTTTATTGTCTCTTCTTGATCGTTTATAATATTTAGGAATGTATCCAACAATTCTGATCTATTAGAGGCCATATTGAAAACACATCATCTACATATCTCCACCATACTGTGGGTATTAAAATTGGTTTAGAAATGATATTAGTTTCGAAATCCTCCATAAATATATTAGCCAATAATGGAGATAAAGAAGAGCCCTTTGCTAGACCAAAATTTTGTTTATAGAATGCATTATTTAGTTGAAAATAGGTATTATTAGTACATAATGTTAATAACTCCATTATAGCTGATACATTTAGTCTTGTCCTAGTTGTCAATGTATTATCATTCTCTAATTTCGTTTTGATTATGTTTAAAGTTTTATCTAATGGCACATTTGTAAATAAACTGTTTATGTCAAAACTTACTAAAATATTATTTGGGTTAAATTCAATATTTGATCATTTGTTTAAACATTTTTTTTACTAAGCAACAACATTTTTGTTTAATTAATTAATATTTTTTGTACTTTGACAACGACACCCGATTTGGGCGTCGAAGCATTAATAAAAACATTTTTTTAGTAAAATTGTGGCTTATTTCCCATCAAAACTAGTTAATTGCAAAAATGCCACAAGAAAATAAATAACTTCAGAACAACATTAAGAAATAGCAAGAAATGCGTTTGTAAAGATGAAAACAATTCAACAAGAAGTTTTTCAGTTTAATAAAAATATTTTTAAAAGATATTTAATTAAAAAACTTATTGGACCATTTTCCTTGTAACACCTCTATGGCTTCTAAAAATTACAAGCCAGATGGATGCTGAAGCGAAGAAGACAAGAGGGAATTCTAAAACTTGCAATTCACGACCTCGTCTGTTCAGCGTGTTAAATTCCAACGGAAAATTGACCTATCTTACTCAAAGGGGTAATACTAATATAAAATAAAAATGTATACCATTTTTTATTCAGTTGCAATGCGAAGCCAAAACTGTCCTAATTTTCACTTAGTTCAGAGAGCGCAAACCAGCACTCTAAATCGACGATTTTCGCCTCTTATTAGAGGCATCATTAGAGAGGCATAGGTTTGCTTATCTCTGACCCAAGTGAAAATCTTCAGCCAGCTAGTCCCCGCATTGCAACTAAAGTGATGGTAGTAGGTGCCTAGCGACATCTGTTAAATGTAATTATGCTTGTTAGGTTGAAAAACTTTGACTTTCATTTAGCAGATATCGCTAGGCACCTACTACCATCACGTTAGTTGCAGTGCAGGAACTAGCTGGCTGAAGATTTTCACTTGGGTCAGAGATAAGCAAGCCCATGCCTCTCTGATGATGCCTCTAATAAGAGACGAAATCGTCGACTAGAGTGCCGATTTGCGCTCTCTGAACTAAGTGAAAATTAGGACAGTTTTGGCTTCGCATTGCAACTGAATAAAAATGGTATACATCTCTGCAACAAAGACATTGAAGATAGACATTCAAGCAAGAACACATAAATAAGCTACAGTCCTTTCAAATGAGGTGTTACAGGAAGATGCTTAGAATAGCATGTACACAGAAGAAAACTGACACGCAAGTATTGCTAGAAATGGGCAAAAAATACGAAATAATAAACACAATCAAAATAAGAAATTTACAATATCTGGTGCACGTAATGAGGGTAGAGCGATATGAACTGATAATACTGATGATAGAGGAAAAGAAAAAATAAGGAAGGAGTGTCATGGTTGAAGAATCTAAGGGACTGGTTTAAATGCAGTTCTATAGAACTTTTCAGAGCAGCGCTAGATAGAGTAAAGATAGTGATGAGTCCCAATCTCCGATTGGGAGACGGCACTTAAAGAAGAAGAATCTTGAAAAGTTGAATGTTAGTACCTACGAATCCAAAGGGCGCTGTCTAAATCTTTAAAAACAAATAATGAGCTGCGACAGCTCTCTCCTTTATACTGTTCATAGAAAACTGCGTCATGGAAGCAGTTAATGAATTTGTATACCTGGAAGCATTCGTCAACAATGAAAATAACACTAGGTACTGCAGATATAAACCGCAGAATTTGAATGGCCAACAGAAATTTTCCTGAGCGCCATAAATGACAATGGAGTGTAGAGAAGACGATACAACTTGGAACTTTATAGAATATACTAAGTAGGAACCAAATCTTGTAAAATACTGATCCCGCTAGAAAAACTCCCCTTGATAGACACATTGGTCAGAGATAAATTAGGAAAATTCACCGAAAACAGTTCACCGCAAACAATTCACCGAAAGTATGTAGTTACGGACATTACGGACAATTATGACATATTACGGAATGAAGCACAACCATTAGTCGATTA
The DNA here is from genome assembly GCF_917563875.1 of Diabrotica virgifera virgifera. Taxonomy (NCBI): domain Eukaryota; kingdom Metazoa; phylum Arthropoda; class Insecta; order Coleoptera; family Chrysomelidae; genus Diabrotica; species Diabrotica virgifera. The sequence goes on from NC_065448.1 coordinate 76,696,115, forward strand.
TTTTAAAGCCACCTGGACTGAACTGGACGCGAATTTACAAAGCTATACCAATTCAGTCATGGGGGCGACCGAATTCGAGTAGGTTTTGTATGCAGAATACTAGTTACATATTCTATAGGTACTATAAAGGCCGCGTCTCACCATCAAATAATTTGATCAAGCAGTTTGAGCAAACTCCGGAAGTACGTCAAAGTGACGTCACAATTGCAGTTTTTTTGAAATTCTTAAAATCTGTGCTCTCACTATCAGTCTAGTTTGATCAAATTTTTTGTACTGAGTTGTCTAACTTGTTTGTACTTTATTTAAAATTAAAATTTTTCATTATTATCCACAATGAACACTCAGGATGTGACGTCACTAACTGTCACTTTCAGTTTGCTCAAACCAGTTTGATCAAATTATTTGATGGTGGGACGCGGCCTTTACGGTCCACAAATTAACTGTATTGGTGTAGGATTTGTAAGCGAAATTTTTGAATGTTATTGAGTAAATGGCAATACTGTTTCAGTCATATACGTAAAACCAATCAAGTATTTACTTAAGTGGATTTATTATTATATCATAAAATTGAGATATATTTTGAAAATTAAAATAAATAATATATATTTGGATATGAATTTAAATTAAAAACAAATAAATAACTACTGTACGAGTATATACAGGATGTCCCTGTAAGTTGGAACCACATAGAAAACTTTTTTATTATTGATTTTACGAGAAAAAGTTATTCTTCATAAAAAGTTCTGCGTGGCCTAAAACCTAAGATGCAATCATCTGATATCAAGTTTTATCAATAGGATACGAGGAATGTCAAAAAATATGAATTTATCTCAAGAGTTTATTTATATCTTTATACATTTCACAAGATTGAAAATTGTTATTACGAAAATTTGTTTTTATTACGAAAATTTGTTTGGACTTAAAAATAATATTCTAATATGCAATAACATTCTTCTAATTGAAAGAAAAATTGATTTTTTTTTCAAATTACAGATAGGTGAATTTTTATTTATAATAACTCCGATATTATTAGTTTACGAAAAAAAGTTATTCTTTATAAAAAGTTTTGTATGGTCTCGAAACTAAGGTACAACCATAATTTATCAAATTGTATCAATTGTATACGAGGTTTGTCAAAAAATATGAATATCGTTCAAGAGTAAAGTAGGTACCTTTATAGTTCACAATATTTCAATTTAAAAGATGTACCTAATTGTATACTCATACATGTTTTTTAATTCTGAACAACTTTTTATAATAAAATTTTTCAATATGTATTGTGCAAAATAAAGGTACTTTACTCTTGAGCGAAATTCATTGTTTGACATACTCCGTATAAAATTGATAAAATGTGAAATATTATGATTGAGGCTTATTTTGTAGAACATGCAAAACTTTTTATAAAGAATAACTTTTTTTGGTAAAATTAATAATTTCGGAGTTATCATACTTAAATAAAAATAATGTTTTGTATCTTCAAAAAAATGTTTTCAATTAGAAGAATGTAATTGCACATTAGAACATAATTTTCAATCCCAAACAACGTTCGATAATAACAATTTTCAATATTGTGGAATATAAAGGTGCTTATTAATCTTGAGAGAAAATCATATTTTTTGACATAACTCGTATACGATTAATAAAATTTGATATCTGATGATTGTATCTTAGTCTTTATATAAACGTATAAATCTTTATTTATACGTCCATGTCTGAAACAGTATAGACATTTACGCAATAATAATCAAAAATTTCGCTTACAAATCCTACACCAATACCGTTAATTTGTGGACCGTAATAGTATACCCTATTCCACGAACATACGACTGTGTTGGATTATCTCGACAACGAATATTTTATTGTGCAAAATATGAAGAACGAAAGTAAATTGCAAATTACATTGTTGTTTATTGGAATAATTATTAGAGTCATTTCCTTTCGTACTTCTTATGTTGTACACTAAAATATTCGTTGTCGCGATAATCCAAAACAGTCGTATATTCGTCGAATGAACCATATAGATTATTATGTAACTAATATTCTGCATACAAAACCTACTCGAATTCAGTCGCCCCATGACTGAATTAGTATAGCTTTTGTAAATTCGCGGACTGGACGCCCACAACAAAGAAATAGAAGAGAACTATTATTTCCAATAAATATGTGGAATTTTTACAGTAGAGTCCAACATAATTTGCCTAAAACGAACAACTCCGTGGAGAGATGGAATCCGAAACTATATGGAAGTTTATAGATCCGTTGAAAAGGGAACAGTATACAGGGTGTTTCAAAGAAAGGTAACCCCGTCTCTAGGGTAGGTAAAAAACTGAAACATAATTGCGGTTTGCTTAGTAAAAAATTTTTGTAACGCCATCCGTTTTCAAGATACAGGGCGTTGAAGAAAAAAAAATTTTACGCATTTTTTACGATTTTGCCAAAACTACTGGAAACATTGTAATGAAATTTTATACGAATATGTTTTGGAAGCTGATACATCCCATGCATTTGTTTTTATATCTGATTCTCATAGAGGGCGCTAGTTACACGGAGTAGTTATGATAAAGTTCTAATAGGTATACTTCTATTTTCTCCAAGTGTGCCATGGAAATCTGACATTTATTGATTGTTATGGACGATAAATCAACAATAATTAGAGTTTTGAAACCTTGTTTCAATTTTTCAATTTTCAAAAATGCGTAAAATTTTTTTTTCTTCAACGCCCTGTATCTTGAAAACGGATGGCGTTACAAACATTTTTTACTAAGCAAACCCCAATTATTTTTCAGTTTTTTACCTACCCTAGAGACGGGGTTACCTTTTTTTGAAACACCCTGTATAAATGAACTAAAAATAATGCAATATCTCAGAGCACATAATACGACTAATAATTGCCCACAATGTACATTATTAAGAAAACTAGAAATATTAAAGCAAAAAAATAAAGGTAAAAAAATTAAAAATACAAAAAAACAAAAAAAAAGTCCCAGATTAAAAAGCCGATCTCCTCTTGGTGTCTTCTGGGTAACGCTAAAGGGCTTTCTAATAATCTGTTTTTCCTGATAATAATATATTTTAAAATAAATTAATTTTATACTAATTTATTCTTTCTATTACTAATTTTCCTACTCTAATTTTATACTAATTTATTATACTAACTTCGGTGAAATTTTATTTCGGTAAATTTGTGCTTTCGGTAAACTGTGTTTCGGTGAAATGTTTTCGGGGAACTGTTTTCAGTGAATTGGTTTCGGAGAATTTTCGATCTACGGGTCAGAGACAAAGAGGAAGACCTAATCTAATAATTATTAAATTATGCAATTTTATTAAATATTACATATTTACTCTCAGTGCTTGCGTAATCTATGCATTAGTTCAGAGACGAAAACAAGAAAACAAGTAGAGAAAAAGGAAACTGCAACGTAGCAGGTGGAGTTCGGTGCAACTCATCGAATCCCAACTCATCGAAAGAAATTTCATATACACCGATCTCGTATACAACCACTTCATTGAAAGTCCCAGCACATTTCATATACATTCACATTAACGCCGTGTTTTGCTTGACAGTGGAAGGCTACAGTTCATCAAAAAATGTCGGATTAACATTATTTTTTCTTATCCAGCATTTATATTTTTTAATCTTTTTAAGATTTGCCAAAAGTACATCAGAAAACCAAAGAAAAAATATTGATACAAAATTTTTTTTAGAAAATCTACATTTTTTTAGAGTTTATACATCAAAGGAAAATTAATTGCGGCGAGGCTACAGTTTATCAAAAAATGTCGTAGTATCATTATTTATCGAGAATTTACACTTTTTTAAGTGTTTAAGTGTTTAATATTTGCCAAAAATGCAACAGAAAATCAAGTCCATATAAAAATTAGGTATTGTCTAAAAATTTTTAAAGAAAATGTACGTTTATTAGAGTTTATCTGATTCATCAAAGAAAACCAATTGCAAGGAGGCTACAGCTCATCAAAAAATTTTGACATAATATTATTCATCGAGATTTTATACTTTTTAATATTTCCAAGATTCCCCAAAAATAAAACAAAAAATCAAAGGCTCTTCCATGAAAACATTATAAAATAAAAATGTATACCATTTTTATTCAGTTGCAATGCGAAGGCAAAACAATCTTATTTTTCAATTAGAATACAGAGTGCAATCCAGCTCTCTGAATCGCGATTTTCGATTCTTATTGGAATCTCATCGGAGAGAGCGCAAACTTGTTCTCCATATCCTAACTGACCAGCACCGAGAGCTTTTTCCACACATTGCAACTGAAACAAATAGGGCAGGTGACTAGCGTCATCTGGCAATTGAAAGATGAAGTTTTTCAATCCTAAAAGCAACATTAATAATATTGAAAATATTAAAAATATTACTAAAAGATTTTTAAATTGAAGAACTTATTGGTACACATTCCTGGTGACACCTCCAAGGCTTCTACAATTTGCAAACCAAATGGATGCTGCAGTGAAGACAGGGAAGGAATTCTACACTATGCAATTCACATCTCCCGTCTGCAGCTTGGTAAAGTTCCAACGGAAAATGCACCTAGTTACTCTACGGAGTAATACGACTATAAAATAAAAATGTATACCATTTTTATTCAGTTGCAATGCTACGGCAAAACAATCTTACTTTTCAATTAGAATACGGAGTGCAATCCAGCTCTCTGAATGGCTATTTTCGATTCTTATTGGAATCTCATCGGAGAGAGCGCAGGCTTGTTCTCCATATCCTAATTGGTACATTTTCCTGGTGACACCTTCAAGGCTTCTACAATTTGCAAGCCAAATGGATGCTGCAGTGAAGACAAGTAAGACATTTTTAGTAATATTTTTAATATTTTCAATATTATTAATGTTGCTTTTAGGATTGAAAAACTTCATCTTTCAATTGCCAGATGAGATGACGCTAGTCACCTGCCCTATTTGTTTCAGCCCTATTTGTATATATATATATATATATATATTTGTATATATATATATATATATATATATATATATATATATGTATATATATATATATATATATATATATATATATATATATATATATATATATATATATATATATATATATATATATATATATATATAAACAAATGAAATAGAGAATGCGGAAAAATCCCCTTACGAACAATTCACACATCCACTACTTCGGGCTGGGAAAAATTTTTTGAATAGAATCCAAGATCCAAACACCAGCTCTTAGAAATGTGTTTCATATATATATATATATATATATATATATATATATATATATATATATATATATGAAAAAATGTTTGTCCGACAAATATGTTGGGTATTTTAACAAGTCCGACAAGTAGAACATGTCAAATGACAGGAATTATATTGGTGGTAAATAGCAGTCTGATTTTTGCATGAGAGTTTAATGAAAGGGTAAAAAATCAATCAGAAATTCTGTTCGACAAAATGCATGGGACGTTTTGGTAGTCTGATGTTCGAAACCTGCAACCTATTCCACAATTAAAACATCCCCTGTTCCAGTGTTCCCGTGCATCAAAGTTTGTCCGACTAGACACTGTTAAGCTATTAAGAAATGTTCAGCTTGCTAATAATAAACTTTTTTTGATACGCGGGAACCAGACCCAAAAGTTGTTATTACATATTGTAGTATTAGTCCATTTACTCACGGTAAAATAGAGCAGAACCTCCAAATTTTAAAGAACCGTATGGATTGACATGAAAGGACATCGCACACATCTTATGGAAAATATAATGTCACACAAATTCAACAAAATTTATGCGAATAGATTCGTTTTAAATTACCGGTCAAATCTTATCATTGCGCCAACTTCATATTTTCAATAATAAGAGCAGAAATTGATATAAATAAATCTGAAATCAAATGGATACGTACATAAGTTAGAGAGAGAAAAATATTTTATAATACCCAAATTGTCGGTACTCCATAAATCAGCGGATTAGTTTCACTAATCCGCTTAGGCCCAGCGGGGTTTTTAAGCTCTTTTGAATAGCACCCAGAGCAATAGTAATTGTAACTAACAGTTTTACTGACTCCAAAAATGTGATTTCGATAAACTTTAATTGCAATTAGCGCCGTAATTAATCATAATTAAGAGTTGGCGCAATGATAAGATTTGACCGTTAGTTTAAAACGAATCTATTCGTATAAATTTTATTGAATTTGAGTGACATTATATTTTCCATAAGATGTGTGCGATGTCCTTTGGCATACAATAGCTCACATGTCAAAAAAAAAGTGATATTGTGTTACTGTGAGATTTTGCCCTGGGGCGAGTTTCACCCTTTCTTGGGTGTTAAAAACATACGTTCAAAATAAGTTCGGAAATCGATAAACTGATTCATTTTAAGCAACTTTTGTTGTATAGTGTTTTCACTTAGTTGATATTTTTCGAGTTATTTGCGAGTGAATACGTTCATTTTTCAACAAAAAAAAAACACGTTTTTAGACGGTTTTTCACAAAAAAACCCAAAAAGTATTTTTTAGAAAAAAATTCATAGCAAAAAATACCTTATAAGATAGTGAAAAAAATGGTGTATGTATGAAGTCTATAGATGCAGTAGAAGCAGTAGAGTTGTAGCTAATGAAAAGTAGCCAAATTCCAAATCGAATATTTCAACGTGAAATTACCAAAAAATCAAACATTTTCGGGAAAAAATTCATGAAAACTTTTTTAAAGTGTTTAAAATTGAACTTATGTCCATGATTATTTTCTGTGCATTTCTTTAAATTGTGCATTTTTATTTTTTGGATACTTTATAAATAAATGTTATTCCAACATTTTTTGATAAACTATAGCCTCCTCGCAATTGGTTTCCCTTGATGAATCGGATAAACTTTAAAAACGTAGATTTTCTTCAAAAAATTTTAGACTATAATGTTTTCAAGATGAAGTTTTTCAATCCTGAAAGCAACATTAATAATATTGAAAATATTAAAAATATTACTAAAAGATTTTTAAATTGAAAAACTTATTGGTACATTTTCCTGGTGACACCTCCAAGGCTTCTACAATTTGCAATCCAAATGGATGCTGCAGTGAAGACAAAGGGAAGGAATTCTACACTATGCAATTCACATCCCCGTCTGCAGCTTGGTAAAGTTCCAACGGAAAATACACCTAGTTACTCTACGGAGTAATACGAATATAAAATAAAAATGTATACCATTTTTATTCAGTTGCAATGCGAAGGCAAAACCATCTTACTTTTCAATTAGAATACGGAGTGCAATCCAGCTCTCTGAATCGCGATTTTCGATTCTTATTGGAATCTCATCCATATCCTAACTGACCAGCACCGAGAGCTTTTCCCACACATTGCAACTGAAACAAATAGGGCAGGTGACTAGCGTCATCTCATCTGGCAATTGAAAGATGAAGTTTTTCAATCCTAAAAGCAACATTAATAATATTGAAAATATTAAAAATATTACTAAAAATGTCTTACTTGTCTTCACTGCAGCATCCATTTGGCTTGCAAATTGTAGAAGCCTTGAAGGTGTCACCAGGAAAATGTACCAATTAGGATATGGAGAACAAGCCTGCGCTCTCTCCGATGAGATTCCAATAAGAATCGAAAATAGCCATTCAGAGAGCTGGATTGCACTCCGTATTCTAATTGAAAAGTAAGATTGTTTTGCCGTAGCATTGCAACTGAATAAAAATGGTATACATTTTTATTTTATAGTCGTATTACTCCGTAGAGTAACTAGGTGCATTTTCCGTTGGAACTTTACCAAGCTGCAGACGGGAGATGTGAATTGCATAGTGTAGAATTCCTTCCCTGTCTTCACTGCAGCATCCATTTGGTTTGCAAATTGTAGAAGCCTTGGAGGTGTCACCAGGAATGTGTACCAATAAGTTCTTCAATTTAAAAATCTTTTAGTAATATTTTTAATATTTTCAATATTATTAATGTTGCTTTTAGGATTGAAAAACTTCATCTTTCAATTGCCAGATGACGCTAGTCACCTGCCCTATTTGTTTCAGTTGCAATGTGTGGAAAAAGCTCTCGGTGCTGGTCAGTTAGGATATGGAGAACAAGTTTGCGCTCTCTCCGATGAGATTCCAATAAGAATCGAAAATCGCGATTCAGAGAGCTGGATTGCACTCTGTATTCTAATTGAAAAATAAGATTGTTTTGCCTTCGCATTGCAACTGAATAAAAATGGTATACATTTTTATTTTATAATGTTTTCATGGAAGAGCCTTTGATTTTTTGTTTTATTTTTGGGGAATCTTGGAAATATTAAAAAGTATAAAATCTCGATGAATAATATTATGTCAAAATTTTTTGATGAGCTGTAGCCTCCTTGCAATTGGTTTTCTTTGATGAATCAGATAAACTCTAATAAACGTACATTTTCTTTAAAAATTTTTAGACAATACCTAATTTTTATATGGACTTGATTTTCTGTTGCATTTTTGGCAAATATTAAACACTTAAACACTTAAAAAAGTGTAAATTCTCGATAAATAATGATACTACGACATTTTTTGATAAACTGTAGCCTCGCCGCAATTAATTTTCCTTTGATGTATAAACTCTAAAAAAATGTAGATTTTCTAAAAAAAATTTTGTATCAATATTTTTTCTTTGGTTTTCTGATGTACTTTTGGCAAATCTTAAAAAGATTAAAAAATATAAATGCTGGATAAGAAAAAATAATGTTAATCCGACATTTTTTGATGAACTGTAGCCTTCCACTGTCAAGCAAAACACGGCGTTAATGTGAATGTATATGAAATGTGCTGGGACTTTCAATGAAGTGGTTGTATACGAGATCGGTGTATATGAAATTTCTTTCGATGAGTTGGGATTCGATGAGTTGCACCGAACTCCACCTGCTACGTTGCAGTTTCCTTTTTCTCTACTTGTTTTCTTGTTTTCGTCTCTGAACTAATGCATAGATTACGCAAGCACTGAGAGTAAATATGTAATATTTAATAAAATTGCATAATTTAATAATTATTAGATTAGGTCTTCCTCTTTGTCTCTGACCCGTAGATCGAAAATTCTCCGAAACCAATTCACTGAAAACAGTTCCCCGAAAACATTTCACCGAAACACAGTTTACCGAAAGCACAAATTTACCGAAATAAAATTTCACCGAAGTTAGTATAATAAATTAGTATAAAATTAGAGTAGGAAAATTAGTAATAGAAAGAATAAATTAGTATAAAATTAATTTATTTTAAAATATATTATTATCAGGAAAAACAGATTATTAGAAAGCCCTTTAGCGTTACCCAGAAGACACCAAGAGGAGATCGGCTTTTTAATCTGGGACTTTTTTTTTGTTTTTTTGTATGTTTAATTTTTTTACCTTTATTTTTTTGCTTTAATATTTCTAGTTTTCTTAATAATGTACATTGTGGGCAATTATTAGTCGTATTATGTGCTCTGAGATATTGCATTATTTTTAGTTCATTTATACAGGGTGTTTCAAAAAAAGGTAACCCCGTCTCTAGGGTAGGTAAAAAACTGAAAAATAATTGGGGTTTGCTTAGTAAAAAATGTTTGTAACGCCATCCGTTTTCAAGATACAGGGCGTTGAAGAAAAAAAAATTTTACGCATTTTTGAAAATTGAAAAATTGAAACAAGGTTTCAAAACTCTAATTATTGTTGATTTATCGTCCATAACAATCAATAAATGTCAGATTTCCATGGCACACTTGGAGAAAATAGAAGTATACCTATTAGAACTTTATCATAACTACTCCGTGTAACTAGCGCCCTCTATGAGAATCAGATATAAAAACAAATGCATGGGATGTATCAGCTTCCAAAACATATTCGTATAAAATTTCATTACAATGTTTCCAGTAGTTTTGGCAAAATCGTAAAAAATGCGTAAAATTTTTTTTTCTTCAGCCCTGTATCTTGAAAACGGATGGCGTTACAAAATTTTTTACTAAGCAAACCGCAATTATGTTTCAGTTTTTTACCTACCCTAGAGACGGGGTTACCTTTTTTTGAAACACCCTGTATACTGTTCCCTTTTCAACGGATCTATAAACTTCCATATAGTTTCGGATTCCATCTCTCCACGGAGTTGTTCGTTTTAGGCAAATTATGTTGGACTCTACTGTAAAAATTCCACATATTTATTGGAAATAATAGTTCTCTTCTATTTCTTTGTTGTGGGCGTCCAGTCCGCGAATTTACAAAAGCTATACTAATTCAGTCATGGGGCGACTGAATTCGAGTAGGTTTTGTATGCAGAATATTAGTTACATAATAATCTATATGGTTCATTCGACGAATATACGACTGTTTTGGATTATCGCGACAACGAATATTTTAGTGTACAACATAAGAAGTACGAAAGGAAATGACTCTAATAATTATTCCAATAAACAACAATGTAATTTGCAATTTACTTTCGTTCTTCATATTTTGCACAATAAAATATTCGTTGTCGAGATAATCCAACACAGTCGTATGTTCGTGGAATAGGGTATACTATTACGGTCCACAAATTAACGGTATTGGTGTAGGATTTGTAAGCGAAATTTTTGATTATTATTGCGTAAATGTCTATACTGTTTCAGACATGGACGTATAAATAAAGATTTATACGTTTATATAAAGACTAAGATACAATCATCAGATATCAAATTTTATTAATTGTATACGAGTTATGTCAAAAAATATGATTTTCTCTCAAGATTAATAAGCACCTTTATATTCCACAATATTGAAAATTGTTATTATCGAACGTTGTTTGGGATTGAAAATTATGTTCTAATGTGCAATTACATTCTTCTAATTGAAAAAATTTTTTTGAAGATACAAAACATTATTTTTATTTAAGTATGATAACTCCGAAATTATTAATTTTGTACGCGGACGATATGAAAATATTTCGCAAAATTAACCATATTTCCGACTGCGTTAAACTTCAACAGGATATCTCTGTCATTAATGAATGGTGTTTCGATAATCAACTATCCTTAAATATAAAGAAATGTAAAGTAATGTCCTATACCCGAAAGATCAATAACATACATTTCGATTATAAGGTCAACAACATTTTACTGTCTTTTACCTCAGAGTTTAAAGATCTTGGTGTTATATTTGACAGTAAATTAACATTCTCAACTCATATTAATACCGTGGTCTCTAAAGCAACCAAATCTTTAGGATATATTATTAGAAGCTGCAGAGATGTAACGTCTGTGGAAGCTTTGCGTAGTTTATATTTTGGACTAGTTAGTAGTAAACTTAATTACTGCAGCGTGGTATGGAATCCTAATCATGCAGAACTTGTCTCTAATCTTGAATCTGTTCAAAAAAGATTCTTAAGATATTGTTACCTCAAAAAATATAACAGATATCCGGTTAGAGGCTATAGCTATAATTTACTCCTTTCTGAGTTTGGATTCCATTCACTGCGTAAGCAGCGTGAAATAAACGGCCTAATATTCATCTTCAAAATTGTCAATTGCCTAATTAATAGCGATGTTTTGCTTAGTCTTGTAGACTTTAATGTACCACGAGCTGTGTCACGTTCAGGTGTAACTTTTCATATTTCGGTGCCTAATTCGCAACATAATTTCTATTGTCCGATAAAAAGTATGTGCAGAAGTGTCAATAACTTAAGATCTGTGGACATTTTTTTTCTTAGTTTTAACATCTTTAAACGCGAAATACGCAATAGCTTATCGAATTGATGCCATGTTATTTTTCTTTATTAAGGTCTTTGTTTATTATTGTTTAAGTGTATTAACAACAGAAACATTTTTGGTTATTCTTTATTTTATTTTATATTTTGTCATCAAGTATTCAGTCAATGTATGTAGTTTTCTTATGTACACCTTTATGGGTTTATACCTGGTGGATGTATATTTCAATAAATAAATAAATAAATAAATAAATATCACTCCCTATAGAAATGAGTGAGCCTGGAGACACGGAACTAATGGTTCCGTGTGTGCAGCCTCACTCATTACTATAGAGAGCGATGTGATATAATATATATTACAGTATATAGCTCCCCGTGCATGACAAGCTTAAGGAGGTAACCTATAGCCTAGGCTATAATATTATAAAACAAATCACTTAGATGGGACAACTGGTTTAGGAAATTCGAGACATCAAAAATGCTCAATTTTTAAGGTGGTGCGTAATGGGCTCTATATTATACATATACATATTATTTCAAATCGACACCTTGCTCATTTGGAGATAATGGATAATTTCTTAAAAAGAAGATATTCTATCTATGTATACTTATTATACAGAGAGCACGTAAAGGTTGGAATAAATTCATTTTTTTTTGAGAATGGAGGATTTTGGAGAAAAATCCCGAAACAGGTCAATTTTTGTTTTTAAACTACGACTTTTTGGCATATATATCATACTAGTGACGTCACCCATCTGGGCGTTATGACGTCATCGATGATTTTTTTAAATGAGAATAGGAGTCGTGTGATAGCTTATTTGAAAGGTAATTCAATTCTCTATTCAGTAATATAAACATTAACATAATTATTTATACAGGGTGTCCAAAAATTTTTTTTTTTATTAAATTAATTGACATGGAAAGAAGAATGTATGTAATTTATTTAATTCAAAATACACTTTACTGCTCTCAGAAAACAAAAAAATGTTTATTTGAAAAATATTCATGGCTTTTCGCTTAAATTAAATATTCAAACTGTCACGAGGCTGGTGGGTGGCTGCTTTAATATTGAATTTAAGCAAAAAACAATATTTATTTGCCAAATAAACATTTTTTGTTGTCTTCTGATAGCAGTAAAATGTATTTTGAATTAAATAAATTACGCACATTCTTCTTTTTATGTCAATTAAATTAATTCAAAAAAATTTTTTTGGACACCCTGTATAGATAATTATGTTAATGTTTATATTACTGAATAGAGAATTGAATTACCTTTCAAATGAGCTATTATACGATCCCTATTTTCATTTAAAAAATTCATCGATGACGTCATCACGCCCAGATGGGTGACGTCACTAGTATAATATATATGCCAAAAAGTCGTAATTTAAAAATAAAAATTGACATGTTTCAGGATTTTTTTCCAAAATCGTCCATTCTCGAGAAAATGAATTTATTCCAACCTTTACGTGCTCACTGTATAGTGTAATATTATATTATAATATTATAATAATCATTCAACTTTTGTCTAATTTTTTTTCATCCGCCTTCGCTTTCTGTCTTTAGATAATTCAATATTATAAATAGATTATAAAATATTGAGATAAATACTTTTTGCTTACTAGGTACAATAACCAACCCAATCTGTTTGACAAAAGAACTTTATGGGTAGAGGTAATAAGTTAAGACGAACAAAAGCCGACCGCGGTAGCGAAACTTTCCTTTAACAATTGTAATTCAAAATTCAAGGAAGTCTATACTTTATAGAAAATCAAAAAGATTGGCTAGAATACAAATATGTACTTATACAGAGTGTTTGGTAAAGAATAGGCCATAGATTAACCTTAGATTTCGGAGGGTAAAATAGGTCGATTTAAGTTAACTTACGTTAGTACTAAAGTTGATAATAACCGAAATACAAGGTGTCAAATTTAAACTTTTATTTTATTTGAAAGCTGATGGAGTGGAGACCAAGAGAAGATAAACGAAGTAGAGGAAGGCCGCCTACACGATGGGCAGATGATATCAGGCGGATTAGTAAAAACTGGCAAAAATCAGCACAAAACCGTGAAGTGTGGAAACAATTGAGGGAGACCTATGTCCAGCAGTGGACGTGAATTGGTTGGATGATGATGATGATGATTCTTGAATATTTCCTAACAAACATGGGATAATATCACGAAATTTGGCAAGCGGGGTTTTTTTGGGACAAGAAATCTAAATTCAACACCAAAATTGATGTATTGCCCAGGAAATAATCAAGAATAAAATAAAAGTTTAAATTTGACACCCTGTATTTCGGTTATTATCATCTTTCGTACTAAAGTAAGTTAGCTTAAATCGACCTATTTTAAGCTCAGTAATCCAAGGTTAAGCTATGGCCTATTTTTTACCAAACACCCATAAGATTGAAAAATGTATGAAAAATATACCAGAAAGAATAAGAAATATATATCAAAGAGCATGAAAAAATATGCAAATGTAATAAAAAACGTAAATAATACCAATGTTTGGATACCAGTTGTCCTGGCTGGTGGTTTTTTCCATCATTCTCGGTGAGTTTGTCCTCTAGGCCATCAGGGATCGATAGGCTATGTCCAGACGGTGGTAGCAGCAGAGTCTGAATGCTTCCTCTTTGGCGTTCACTTACCAAGAAGTGACTGGCTGCAACGTGGAGCTCCAGTAGCTGTCTGGGGTTGATGGCTCCGAAAACTCCTCATCTGATCGAGGAATCAGGAACATAGACTGTTTCGGCACTTCAGAAAAACTCCAGGAGCAGGAATCCTCAGGGTGGTAGATTAAAATGTTGTGCGCCTATGTCAAAGGGGCACATAATAATCCATTGGATGGGCTTATGCATTGATGCTCTAAATGGCCCGATGAGGCGGTCGGACTCTGTGTTATGTTGTGAAACAGCGTCTTCATAGTTTTACGTAATATATAGTATATGTATAAGTATATTATACTTTAATTCATATATAATATAATTTCTTACATTATGAAAATCAGTGGTTAATGAATAAAACTCTACGCGGGAGCCCTAACGACGACAACGACTGAGAGATCAACTCTCCAACTTCGAACTGATATCGGTGGGTGAATCGAAAATCTATCGCCTATCGTTATAGTTTTGTGAACAGAGGAACCAAGTAGTGGGGGTGATTTTCAGACGTCCACAAAAAGTCCGTATTTCGTCCAGTACGGACGTCCAAAGGACGTTCGTATTTATTCCACCATCGGACGTCCACCATCGGAAGTCCGAAGGACGTATATATTTAGTCCACCGTATTCATATTTATTCCACCCGAAGTACGTCCAACGTCGGACGTCCAAAGGACATCCATTTATAGTCCATAGACATTAGGACTAAGACTGGACCTATTTTGGGCACGGCCACGTATATTCAACTTCAAAAAGATGCTCTTAAGATTCATTTTTAGTACAGATACATTGATAAAAATTATATTTTTGCTTACTAGAATTAATTAGCAAACTTATGTCATCTTGGTAACTAGAATAATAAAACATTGTAACAAATAATTTACAAATAAGATTTTCACACTTTACAAAAAAAAAAACAAAAACATGTTTAGAATATTAAACTGTGCAATTTTGAATTAAATATAATTATCTTTTCGATGTAAACTATTTTATTAACATAATTAAGTTAATATTTTATTGAATTATTTTGCTATTTTATCCCGTAATTCGTATAATATGTCGAATATGGACGATCAGCAAACGTCCGTATTTCGTCCAGTACGGACGTCCAAAGGACGTTCATATTTATTCCACCCGAAGAACGTCCAACATCGGACGTCCGAAGGACGTACATATTTAGTCCACCGAAGGACGTCCAACGTCGGACGTCCGAAGGACGTACATATTTAGTCCACCGAAGGACGTCCAACGCCGGACGTCCAAAGAACGTCCAACGCCGGACGTCCAAAGAACGTCCATTTATAGTCCATGGACGTTAGGACCAAAAATGGACCTATTTTGGACGTCCAGAGGACGTCGTGTGCTATTAGGGTTAGTTTACCTACTCCTCTTGGTTTTAAAACAAAGCTTAGCAATAACTCTGCTTCTACTGGGTCTACAGACCTGACACATGTACCATTTTTTCACTTTTCTATAAGCTATATTTGCTATTTGCTATTTTTTTTTCAATAAAGTAGGTACCTACTTTTTGAGTTATTTGCGAAAAACCGTCTAAAAACGTGTTTTTTTTTTGTTGAAAAATGAACATATTCACTCGCAAATATCTCTAAAAGTATTGACTTAGTGAAAAACTCTATAAAATAGAAGTTGCTTAGAATTAGTCAGTTTATCCAATTCCGGACTTATTTGAACGTATTTGTTTTCATCCCCGATAACGGACGAAACTCACCTCCAGATCAAAAGCACATATCGGCACAATATCACTTTTTTTCTTTAACATATTAGCTATGCGTGTCCCAAATTTTATGTCAAACCAAGCGTTTCTTCAAAATTCTGAACAAAAACCGTAAGTAAATTAAATGAAAATGTAAAAGGTACATTCCATGTCAAATCACTCAGGCAAAAAAATTTGGATCTCCGATTTGTCTGAAAATTGGTATATAGCTTCTGCGGGACGTAAAAAGAAGATATTTAAGGTCAAAAAATCTTTTTCTTCTTTTTTTCTCAAAATGTTATTTTATGCGATTTTACAGTGATTTGGTGTTTATTTAAACAAATTTGCATTTTCTGTCGTAAAGTATCAATGAAAAACATAATATTTTAATAGAAATGACTCAAAAATGTCATTATATGGCATTATAACAAGTTATTTTGAATCAAAACAAGATTTTGATCAAATTTTATAGTGTAAAAAACGCTAAAATACCGTTTTTTACATTTTCCTCCATGCCCAAAATACATCATCATCGATTTGGCTAAAAATTTGCCCGCAGATAGCTAAAAGATAGGACTTTAAGTGGTTAGAAGGATTTGAATTATATTACAATACCAAAAAAGTTACATGCAGTAATATCATACTCAAAAGTATATATTAGTCCAGTCGGGATAGCATTTGACCTTGAATGCCAAGCTGCACAAAAATTTATTTTTCTGATCTTTAGGGGAGTCAATAGTAGCCTAAATTTAAAATCGCGAATGAATTCCTCCGTTACGTTAGCGGCCATCTTGATTTTAAAGGAGAACCTGTTTTGCTCAATATCTCCGCCATTTTTAACTTTTCGACAAAAATGGAAGGAACTGAAATTGTTCCAAATAAATCGTATTTACAATTATTACAATTTCTTTTTAAAAATTTTTGTCGTGAGGTCGATATTTTCGAGTTAATTTTACTTACAGTAGACGCCTATATTTTTGACTATAATATTGCATGTAACTTTTTGGGTATTGTAATATAATTCAAATCCTTATGACCACTTAAAGTCCTATGTTTTGTCTATCTGTGGGCAAATTTTCAGCCAAATCGATTATGATGCATTTTGGGAATGGAGAAAAATGTAAAAAAAACGGTATTTTAACGTTTTCTACACTATAAAATTTGATCAAAAGCTTGTTTTGAATCAAAGTAACTTGTTATAATGCCATATAATGACATTTTTGAGTCCCTTCTATTAAAATATTATGTTTTCCATTGATACTTTACGAGAGAAAATGGAAATTTGTATAAATAAACACCAAATCACTGTAAAATCGAATAAAATAACATTTTGAGAAAAAAAGAAGAAGAAGATTTTTTGACCTTAAATATCTTATTTTTACGTCCCGCAGAAGCTATATACTAATTTTCAGACAAATCGGAGGTCCAAATTTTTTTTTGCTCCAAAATTGAGTGATTTGAAATGGAATGACACAAAATTAATTTTTCAAACAAATATTTTAAGTCGTTATGAGAAAATTATAATTTAACAGATGAAATAAAATAAACACAATTCAACTCGTAAAATATTTGGACCCTTACCAGCCGAACAGGTAAAGAACCCACCTTTTATATAGTTCATAATATACCTTTTCTACCTGGCCTCAAACGCTCGATATTTTTAACTCGTGGCAACATCGATTGACGGCAAATACACCGCAAATACACATTTTTATGTGGTGGAAGTCAAAATGGCTGTGAAGTGTAAAAATTTTTGTATATAATTTAAATTTTTAAAATCAAAATTTTAGAAAACTGAGAACGATACAGGGCATTAAAAAATGCGCTCAACAAACATACACGAATTAAAATTCGAAAATGATAGTATTTCTTAGTGATGCCAAATGACTGCAACATGAAAAGATGACATAATGATAGCGGGATGTATATATATATATATATATATATATATATATATATATATATATATATATATATATATATATATATATATATATATATATTAAAAGCTAAAAATTTGTTAATAGCTTAACGGTGTCTAGTCGGACATATATATTCTATATATTTTCATATATATAATTTTATTTCACATGACCGAATTGCTGAAACTTCAAACCACTAAAACACAGTACGGTCGAAAATATTTGTTCAAATATATATATATACATATATATATATATATATATATATATATATATATATATATATATATATATATATATATATATATATATATATATTCATGTAATGAGGTTAGTAAGACCCCACTTTAATGAAATTGTTCCAATCTCAGGTTCTATAGGTGCTGGTTCGCTGAGAAAGGTAATTAGCTGATACCACTAAAAGTACCAGCGAGACTGCTTCTTAAAGTGATAAATTTAGAGAAATGAATTTGACGAGAAGAGAATTTAACACATTTATTCTAAATTGAACAATTAATATTAAAGTAAAGTGAAAAATATATACATATATAACTAATTCTCCCTCTATATAAAAAAGATGAAGAAGAAGAAGAAGATATATACGTAAATAAAATAATGTGTACCTAAATATAAATAATTATGAACAGTAAAAAACGGTGATACATATATATTAAAAACTAAAACTAATGAAAATGAATGAATGAAAGAAAACTATGATATTGTTTCTTAAATGGTTCCGCGCACGAAAATAGTCCGTTAGGCCTTTATTTTATGAGCTCATAAATATGTCCTTACCTCACCAGCTGGATATCTCTTGCCTCTGCCTCGATATGCAGCAATCTTTCACTCCAATTTTACGAGGAACCAAGTTGACTAAAATTTTAACGTCGTTTTTCGTAGTGATACTTAACGAGAGAGAGAGAGTATTTGAGTCTTCTGATATAACTATGTATCCACTATCACTATATTATACGAGGAGTGAGACACATACTTGTCTCTTCTGGGGCTACTGTTCTAATTTTTTCTTCAACGAGATAATTTTTGACCTTCTTTTTCGGGAGATATATTTCTGTGGATCTTTTGATCACTGAGTGTGTTTCAAAGATCTACATCTTTTGTTTTATATATATATATACATAAATTAAACGAAAAGATTTCTCTGGTATACAGAAGAAATCTTTTCCGTAGCGGACGCGAAAATGTAAATTTCAAAGTCTTCATAAAAGACGATGAACGACAAAAGACACCTCTTTGTGTCACAGATTTGTCTACAAAGCCACGTTATTCGCTACACATTCGTCAATAACGGAGAAGAACAGTGATATGAAAGGAAACGGCAATTGCATTTTATTTCACTTCGACCACCACCGATATTCTACACGAATATCGAAACACGTCGTGTAGAATATCGGTGGTGGTCGAAGTGAAATAAAATGCAATTGCCGTTTCCTTTCATATCATATATATATATATATATATATATATATATATATATATATATATATATATATATATATATATATATATATATATATAAAAACATAAGATGTAGATCTTTGAAACACACTCAGTGAACCAAAGATCCAAGGTTATTGGTTTAACGACCACTCGTACGAAATATATATATATATATATATATATATATATATATATATATATATATATATAACAAGGTTGTATTCTTGGGGAATTCAGTAAATTTTATGTGAAAGAAAACACTTTTTACTTGATCCAAGTTTTCGTAAACTTTAATGAATCGTTTACATCATCAGGGTAGACTGTAATAAAAAACGATGGTAGTTTTTTGGTATAGGACCTTATAAATTAATATACTCACAGTAAGTTGTGATTGTTCACAAAAAATATGAAAATAAACCTAATAAAACAAATGAAAATGAGAGTGTTGAACATCTCAGATCCTATTTTCCACCAAAAAAACCTTAACATTCTTAAGGGACTTTTCACACAAAATGGGTAACCAAAACAGTTAATTTTCAAAATTCTTTTTAATACTATGGATACTATCACAGAATCAGCAATAAATAGAAATAATAATAACCATATTAATAATAACACCTTAGAGATTATTAATGAAACATTAGATATATCACAAAATATCCCAAACCAAATAAATTCTAACACATCACAAGAAGAATCATCTAATAACACTAGATATTTTTCATTGCCTTACATAAGAGATATTACACCCAGTCTAACAAGGTTGCTTAAAATTAATGATAACATTAAAATCGCACATAAAAATGTACGTACTTTGGACAACTTATATAATAAACAAAAAGACTTAACACCCCAATTATTAAAATCAAATGTGATCTACAAGATCTCTTGTGCAGATTGTGAGTTACACTACATAGGTGAAACAAGTAGAAAACTAAAATATCGAATCACATCGCACAAGAGTGATTGTAGGTTACATCCAGAGAGGTGTGAACTTGCCACTCATGTCACAAACAAACAACATAATATGGATTGGGAATCAACCAAAATTTTGTCTAGTGAATGTAATTCTACAAAGAGAAAGTTTCTAGAAATGACATACATTGCCCTAACTCCTTCTTGTATAAACAAAAGAACTGATATCCAACACCTTAGTGTCATTTATTCCAATTTACTATCTAAAGATAAACCACCTTGAAATTAACAAATTGTAGTATCCTTGTCTCCTTTACATTGAGATTGACTACCTAATACTAATATTTTAATATTATATTAGTATACTTAAAAAAAAAAAATAAAAAAAAACTATATCTTAACAATAATAACTTACTATCAATCTCAAATGACTTTGATTACAACATTATAACTTTTGTTCAAATCATACTGGAGTTGGCTCAATACTTATTAATAACAAGACCATGGCTGAATAGCTTAAAAACCGATTTTTTATGATAAATCATTCTAATATTTCCTGCCTGTTATTTACTTGTGTAATCCGATCTGTCATAGTATATATATTCTGTGATATTTTGTTTTTTAAAAAACTGTTTACAATTTAAAAAACAATTGTAGTTATCAATGTAAAAAAATATTTTAACCATCACTTTTTAAACTTCAAGAGACAATTTATGATTTTAATTAACTTTTTTACAACACCTTTTTGTGAACAACCACAACTTACTGTGAGTATATTAATTTATAAGGTCCTATACTAAAAAACTACCATCGTTTTTTATTACAGTCTACCCTGATGATGTAAACGATTCATTAAAGTTTACGAAAGCTTGGATCAAGTAAAAAGTGTTTTCTTTCACATAAAATTTGCTGAATTCCCCAAGAATACAACCTTGTTATATAACATTGTCAGCAAAGACTTCCCTTCTGGTCTCATTTATATATATATATATATATATATATATATATATATATATACATATATATATATATATATATATATATATATATATATATATATATATATATATATACACATTCTCTATTTCATTTGTTTGATTTCGTACGAGTGGTCGTTAAACCAGTACCTGTGGATCTTTTGATCACTGAGTGTGTTTCAAAGATCTACATCTTTTGTTTTTTCATAAACATTATCTTACTTACTCTAAAGTAATTAGGGAATTAAAACTTGAGACTGACAGTTTCAGGTTGGGCGTAGATTTACGCTCCTGTTATGTCTATGTCTCGGATGTTGTTTTTTGATGGAATGTGTCTAAAGATATTCAACCTCTCATCTTTACCGATGAGCCCACGGAGGTTGAAGAGGGCGAAACACATTTCTAAGAACTGGTGTTTGGATCTTTGATTCTATTCGAAAAATTTTTCCCAGCCAGAAATAGTGGATGTGTGAGTTATTCGTAAGGGGATGTTTCCACATTCTCTATTTCATTTGTTTGATATATATATATATATATATATATATACCCCTCGGAACCATACCCCTCTTGATAATGGCTCCAAAAAGGGTGCCGAAACGTCGAGTTATAAATTCTCAACGCGGTTCTTCCCGAGAACTTAGTAATTTTCATATATATATATATATATATATATATATATATATATATATATATATATATATATATATATATATATATATATATATATATATATATATAACTAATATTTGGGAATGCCGAAAAAGACTTTTTAAAAAACTTTATTAGAGCTAAAACAACTAGTTACAATAAAAGCAGAATCTAGACTGAACTAAGAATACAATTTAATAAAACATTATGAAAAATGCAATATAACAGTTCACACGATTTCACCTAGCGTCAGCACTCATGAGTTCAAAGTCAAAGTACCATGTCATCACTTCTAGGCTGGAAATCCATAGGCGTCCCTCTATTACTCCTCTTCCCCTAGAATGAGGCCTGTTGTGGAAGGTCAAATTTTGAACTGGAATCAACAGGATCAGTATGACTTCTTCCTCTTTCTTCTCTTCTTTTTCTGGTTATTAATTTCTTATAGGCAATGTAGATTATTGTTAATACTATGGCAAAATATAGTAAAATGGTCCAAATGCTGGGAATGTGATAATTGTCTCTTTGTTCTATGATGGGTGTGATTCTATTTGTAGGAATTTTCTCAAATTTTAAACTCTTCAAATTTATTTTTATGGGTGAGATATTTAGCTATTTAAAGTTTAATTTTGGCTCGGAAATTAATATTGGCTGTCCAAAAGTTCGCTCTTGGAATAAGAGTTCTTGATTTTTGAAAAAGATAGTACACTGAGTATTTTCGATCAGGAAGATGCCTGTCAGTGTTTTAATTTGTACTTCTTCGGAACATTTGAAAATTACTTTTTCTTCATAGGAATTATTGCCAAAATTGGTTCATCTCTGGTATGATTTCGATGTGGTTGCCTTGGATAGTTTTTGGTTGTTTTGGAGACAAAATTTTGTTCTTGGCTTGGAGATTAGGACATTTTACCATGGGTGGTGCAAATGTCGTTGAGAGGTATTAATGAATTTTTATATTTTAGAAAATATCTTATATTATGTTTTATTACTACAAATTCTGACTCATTTTGCATGAGGACAGGTAATACTTATTAGTAAAGGGATTAGTAAAAATCGAATATGTTCTCAAAACTAATAGGGATTGTTAGAAAATAAGTTACAATTAGAAATTAGAATAAGTAAGAAAAGTTAATTTTATTTTTCTCTGTTTGACAAGTGATTTCCAAAATGGACTAAAAATCTAATATATTTTAGTATTTTACACAGAAGGTGTTTGTGTTTTATAAAATAAAGAGAGTTTTTTTTGTTTTGTAAAATAAAGAGATTTTTTTTTGTTTGTTCTTTTGTGGGCTATTTTTGTAATAGTGAATAAATAATGAGTGTAATTGTACGTTCCTGATACAAAGAATTTCCTGTTAGAAAAATGTTAATTTTTTACTATACTGAAATTATACTCAAGTTATCATATTTAATTACCAGTGGCTTTAATTACAATGTTACTCTAACATTTAAAAATATACAAACATATGACTAGAGATAAGGAGTTTGCAGATTATTTATTTCTTGGAATAATTCTTTATTCTTGTGTTGATTTTGACGAACTTGGAAAAACGTAAGGTTTCCGTTTAGGTCGTTTTACATTTGAAAGGTGAATGTTTTCGGTAGTATTTTTATGTCGCGTAATAATTTTCGCGGTTTTCTTTTCTCTATTAACGGATTTAAGACTTTCCTTGTCATATTTATTTTTAGTTTTACTTTTTATTTGTTTATTTCGCACAAATACTTCGGTAGAAATTTCTTGTGGTAATTCTTCCCGTGTTTCATTTGCTTTGTTTATAGTTTTCGCTTTATTTTGTTGAATTTTTTCGTTAATACTAGAATAAAGTAATTTCATTTTATCTTTATGATTAGAGATATAATTATTAATTAATTGTTGCTCTAGGTCAATATTGAATGGGGAGTTATTGTCTAAATGTCCCGTAACTAGTTCATAGGGTTTCATTTTTGTTACTGAGTGAATACTACTGTTGTATGCTAATAATGCATAATTTACTTTTTGTTCGATTGGGTCGGTTTTATACTCATTTTGATTATTTAGCAATCTGATATGTTCTATAATAGTTGAGTGAAATCTTTCAGCTATACCGTTTGATTCTGGATGCTGGGAGGAGATAAAGTGAATTTTTACTTTGTGTAATGCTAATAAATCTTTAACGATGGAATTTTTTAGTTCTGTGCCATTATCTGAAATGATTTGTTCTGGAATACAATGATGGGTGAAGTATCTAATCAAAGCGTTAGCTACTTCGATGCCTTGGGCAGAATTAAGTTTGTAAAGTTGGGCATATTTGGAGAAAGAATCTACTATCGTTAGAAATTTGGTTTTTTCAAGTGTTATGGAATCTAAATGTAAAATCTGAAAAGGCTTAATTGCTGTAGGGGTAATGTTAAATGTTGGCTTTATAGGATTTCTATCATATTTTGTTATTTGGCATATTTCGCATTCGTTAATATAAGTTTGTATGGAGGCTCTTTGATTGGGCCAATAGTATAATGACTTAATTCGGCTATCTGTTTCATCTAACCCTCGATGATTTTGCTTACCTTCATGATAGTTTTGAATTATTTCCTTAATTTCGTTTATAGGAACATCGATTAGTTTTTTGGTACAATTAATAAATGATATTTGAGAATTTTTGAAATATTTTTGGACAACAACACTAAATTTCTCATATACTGGGTCTTCAAAATAAAGATGATATTTTAATTTAGGTACGGTATATCCTTTAATAAAATCAATCACGTCACGCTCAAAATTATTTTTTGAAAGCTGGACAAGAAATCTTTGTCTTTTATCAAATTTTTTAATTATAGTGGGTTTAGCAGGATTAAAATTGACTTCTGAGATAAAAATTTGGTTAATTCCCGTGTTTACAGGATTTTCGGAAATAGGAATTCCAGGAATAGGGTTTTCTATATTGGTATGTATCGTCTCGCCGTCATCAGGTTCTTCTTCTTGTCTATTCTCTTCATCTATTTCAACAATTAGTGATTCTGTTTCTGGTTCTTTGGAAATATCTTTTTGAGCTTGTTCGTTGAGTGTTTCCATATATTCAAAAATATTTTTTGAGTTTTCCAAAGTTTTTGTTTCATTAACGTTTAGTTCTATTCTGGATAATGTATCGCAATTTGTATTTAAAGATCCTTTTTTATAAATAATTTCGTAATCATACTCTTCTAGTTTCAGACGCCATCTTACAAGTTTGGAGCTGGGGTCTTTAAAAGAAAATAACCACTGTAGTGGTTTATGATCAGTTATAATAGTAAAGCGTCGTCCAAATAAATATGGGCGAAAATATTTGACAGCCCACACTATCGCCAGTAACTCTTTCTCAATAGTTGAGTAATTTATTTCCGAATCGTTCAAGGTTCTGCTTGCATAAGCAATCGGCAAATCGGATCCAATCTTTCCTTGACTAAGTACGGCTCCTAGTGCAAAATTACTTGCATCTGTAGTGAGGTTGAAAGGACGGGAAAAGTCAGGATACTGTAATATGGGTTCATTTATTAGGAGTTGTTTACAAGTTTCAAAACATTGGATATAATCTGAATCATTTACATTGATTACAGCATTTTTCTTTAGTCGAATAGTTAAAGGTTTAGTAAGTTTAGAAAAATCTTTGATAAATTTTCTATAATAGCCTAAAAGTCCTAAAAATCCTTTTAATTGTTTAGTATTTTTGGGTATTGGAAAATTTTTTATGGCTTTTATTTTATCTGGGTTACGTTTAACCCCTTCTGGTGTCACGATATGACCCAAGTACGCGACTTCCTTCTTTAGGAACTCAGATTTATCTATTTGGATTCTAAAGTTTGATTCTCTTAATCTTTGAAATACTTCTCTTAAATTAACTAGGTGTTCCTGAAGACTTGTACTAAATATAATAATATCGTCAAGATATACCAAACATTTTTCATTCTGTATGCCTCGCAAAATATTATCCATAAACCTTTGGAATGTTGCTGGGGCGTTACGGAGTCCGAAAGGCATTCGCAAAAATTCGTAATGACCATTTTCCGTACTAAATGCGGTTTTTTCGATGTCGCTTTCTGCCATCTCGATTTGGTGAAATCCAGAAGCGAGATCGAGTGTCGTGAAATATTGACACCGTCCAAGTTTATCTAATAGGTCACTAATATTAGGTAAAGGGTATCTATCACCAAGTGTTACAGCATTAAGACGTCTATAATCTATTACTACTCTAAATTTAGGTGTCTGGGAGGCGTCCATCTTCTTTGGGACCACCCAAATGCTTGAGGACCAGGCAGAATTCGATGGTCGAATAATGTTTTGATCCAGCATACTCTGGATTTGATTTTGCACTTCTTTTCTATAAATTTCTGGGTATCTATACGATTTTGAATATACTGGTATATCGTTTGTTGTCTTAATAGCATGTTTAATTTTATTAGTAAAAGTTAATTGATTTCCTTCGACATGAAAAATATCGGAATATTCTTTTATTAGCTTTAATATTGAATTTCTTTCTTCAAGATTCATATGATCTGTTCTAACTTTAGAAATATCGAACTTAAATTTATCAGCATATATTGAATTAAAATTGGGATTTAAAGTTTGTTCGTATTCATCGAACTTTTCCACCACGATTGGGGAACTTACATCTAATTTAAAATAGGATTCACAAGGGTTTAAAATCGTGCAAATAGCCTTATTATTTTCTACTTTAGTGAGACATTCAGGAATTTCTAATTTGCCGATTTGTGTATATGGTATAATTACATCACCATTTTTAATATTTGCTACATTTAAACTGATAACTTGCTCGGTCCGTGGAGGCACTACTATACAATTCGTGTCACCACTAATATTACCGGCTTTATAATAATTTATCTTTATTTTACTATGAGAAGTAATTAATACATTATTGGCTAAATCAATGCTTGCATTTAATTTTCTTAAATTATCGAGGCCTAATAGGCAATCAAAATGTCCATGGAATTTGAAAATTCCGTAACTTAAATTAAACTTATTTTTAATTTTAAAAATTTTCGATAAGGGAATTTCAGTACAGTAATTTTCCTGTCTTGCTCCAAGTGCAGTTGAAATTTGAAAAGGTTTATGAACAATTGAATTTTTAAAATATTTTTCAGCGACTTCTGGGGTAACAAACGATTTTGTGGCCCCAGTGTCTATTAGTACTTTTAGATTATGTTCAGGAAATACAATGTACGGCAATTCACTTTCGTTATTTGTTAGATTTAAATATTCAACTTGTGTAACTAAGGATTTTCCGAGGCTTTGTTCTCTAAAAAATGATTTTCATCGCTTAACTCAAAATTTTCCTCGGTATTGTCAATGTTATGCAGTTCCTCAGGTATTATATTTTGGGGTTGACTTGCAAAATTATTATTGAAGCGTCTTTGGCGACTTTGGCTTGTAAAATTTGATGGTCTAAAAGTATTGTGACTAGTGGTACTCATTGGAGTTGGGGTTTGAAATTTTTGATGTGGGTTTGATTTAAAGACGTCACTACTCCTGTTATTATTCGGAGAGGAGGTTGATGCTAAGGGTTGTTGATGAAAAGGTCTCGTATTTTGCTGGAATTGTGTAGGGTTCGACACAAATGGAGTTTGAAATCTTTGTCGCGGTTCATTGAATGTAAATGGTCGATTTGTTTGGGGAAATTTTGTTGGAAGTTAGACCTTGGTCTTGGATTATGATTATTCTGAAAATTTGGCCTGGTTTGCCTACGTGAAGAATTATTTTCATTTAAATAAATTTGAAAATCATTGGTTAAAATACTTAGGGCAGAGTTTAGATTATCTGGATTTTTCGTGCGCATAAAAGTGCCAAGTGGCTCTTTAAGACCACGTAATAATACTCGAAGGGCTAAACTTCGAAAATAGTTTGAAAGAATTAATAGTTCTTGTGCATTAGAACGTGTAGTAATTAAAGATATTTGTAAATTCAAAAGATGTTGTACTTTATTGAAAAATTCAAAGGGAGTTTCATTATTTTGTTTTAACTCTGACATTTCTATACTCAATGTGTAAATATCTCTTTTATCAGCGTATGTATTCAGTAAGGCATCTTTGAGATCTTTCCATGTTCTAACTACACATGCTGATATGTTAATAGCAGCTTCACCTTTAACTTTCGCTAATATACTAGACATTAAATATTCATTCTGAAAATCACCTAAATCAACTGTATTATAAAATTTATTTACTAATTTTTCGCAAATTTCAATAAATCTAGGAAGTAATGTAGTTTCTCCGTGGAAATCCGGAATCATATCGAGATATTCCTTTTTTAATTGTGGGATTTGTGGGGTTGCCATTTTTATTTTATTTTTTAAGCAAAAATTTAAATTAGAACTACGATTAGTGGTTAAAATGGGATTAGAAATAAAATTATCTTTAATAGGAAATGTTGAGTCAGAATCTGAGTCTGATGAATCAGAATTAACTAATTTTTTAGGCTCTCTATACGACATATAAGCACTTACCAGAGAATTATTGTCCACTCCATGTAAGCCGGTTCCCTCTGAAGGTCTGGTTAGGCAGGTATCTTCGATATTCACTCGAAAAGTCTACTTAACGCGATTCCTGTTACGCAGGGCTACTCGATCCACCCACAGGAATATAACACACCGAATAAAGGTCAGTAAATCGTTGAAACGAACCGAAATTTATGTCCGTTAAATTTCGTTTGACCTATCCTACTGACTGCGCCACTAATATTTGGGAATGCCGAAAAAGACTTAAAAAACTTTATTAGAGCTAAAACAACTAGTTACAATAAAAGCAGAATCTAGACTGAACTAAGAATACAATTTAATAAAACATTATGAAAAATGCAATATAACAGTTCACACGATTTCACCTAGCGTCAGCACTCATGAGTTCAAAGTCAAAGTACCATGTCATCACTTCTAGGCTGGAAATCCATAGGCGTCCCTCTATTACTTATATATATATATATATATATATATATATATATATATATTATACCTATATAGCTATTATACATATATTATAATACCTATATATATTATACCTGTATAAAGTTTGCTATTGAATAAACTTAAAAACAACCTGATAGTTTTCACAATCATAAACTTGTCAGGATGACACGATTCGCAATTAAAATCACGTTCCATACAATTAAAACTTCCCCTGTTCCAGTGTTCCCATACATCAAAGTTTGTCCGACTAGACACCGTTAAGCTATTAACAAATTTTTAGCTTTTAATTTAAAAAACTGTGCCGTCTATAATTGGAGCAGGAGGGGTAACGAATCAAAACTAGCTTTCTCCAAAATTTTTGTTTGTAATAAATCACTAAAAACTTTTAAAAGCTCATAAAAAACAAGCCATTGCAGTTATCACATGGATGTAAGTTTCATATTGTAGAATTTAACCATAAAAATTGATATTACATAATGAGTGAAATCCAACTTTCGTCAATAATTAAATAATTGGCATTTTTGTTTGGAGAAAGCGAGTGTTAAAGCAAACTTTTGTAGAAAGTAAGTTTTGAAACAAACTCGTTAGGAGAAAGCAGGTTTTGAAACAATTCCGTTTTTTAGAGATGGAATTTTACAACTTTTGTTTTTCGCCGATTTTCATAGAATAAAAGTAATTAGGTTGATAGTGGTACAACAGATCTTATCGGTTCCAATGACCGTATAGTTCTTGGAAGATCATGATTATAATCTGTAATTTTCTCAACTTACAGCTTTTTTTTCTTCTTAGTTTTTGCCCATTCATTTTGCATCGGTGTTCTTCCCCTTGCCTTTTTACCAGGTCCTACAGGAGTCACTTGAACATCCATCTTTATATTTAAAAAAAAAACTTTTCAAATAGTTAGTATTACAAGTTGATAGCTGATGAAAGTAATAAACAAACACTTTGCAGCAGACAAATAAAGTGATTAAATCTGTGTGGGTCACCTCCAGCCACTCACTTTACACCCGTCTATTGGCCGATTGGAGAAAGACGAGTTTCACGCAGAACTGTCATAGGAGAAAGACGGGTTTGATTCTAAAGTCTTTTTTTTAACATGGAATCAATATTGGATAAAGCTAATTTTGAGTCGAACTAGTTTTGGATTTGTGTAGGGTTCAACAAACAGATTCAGAAAATATAAACAACTCAATTTCGGCCGGGGATGGAGAAAGCGAGTTTTGATTCTATACCATTCTAATTCTTATCGGTGAGCACACAGGTAAGGTAAGCTTACCACTCAAGGGGGTACTTTTCGACCAGATAATATCGCACCCTCAGTGCAAGACTGCAGTAAGTCAAAATAAGTAAGTTTCGAGATAAAGACGATTTTGTTTATTTTCGTGCTAATATCGGTGAAATAAGACACAAATTTTAAGAAAAATTAACATTTAATTATGATTTTGCATGCTTTTCAGCCTATATTGCATTAACCAAAAATAGAAATTTAAATAAAATAATATTAACGCAAAAAAATTAGGAATTTCAAAGTTACAACACTTTTGCACGGAAAAAATTGTTAATCACTACACATTTAGTATTAGAATTTCAAAGTTACAACAGTTTTGCACGGAGAAAATTGTAAAAAGCGTAGACACATTTACTTTTACAGTAAAACCTGTGTTACCGGCCACCTGCCAACAACGGCCACCTGTAATAACGGCCAGTTTAAAAATTACCCAAACCAATTATGTACAGTAAAACCTGTGTTAACGGCCACCTGTCAAAACCGGCCACCTGAACTAGCCGACCAGCTTCAAAGTTCCCCAAACCAAAATTTTTGGACTACAAAACCTGGTATTAACGGCCACCTTTTTATATCGGCCAATAGTTCTGTCATTTTAGTGACCGTTATTGACAGGTTTTACTGTATATCTAGACTACAAAAACTGGCATTACCGGCCACCTTTCTATATTGGCCAATAGTTCTTTCATTTTTAGTGGCCGTTGCTGACAGGTTTTACCGTAGTTGTTGTCCTCTTCTCGTACATCATCTTGTGCCAAAATATTTTTATAAAAACTATGGTGGGCTTCTGGTATCATACCCGAATGGCATAAGTATACCAAATCTTTTTTATACCAAATCTTTTTTTTTGGCCATTTGAATTTTTGGCTGTTCTTTGGCAAGTTTTCTGAGAATAGATATTTTTGACGTCTCAGTATTGTCAATACACAAGTTTTAAGATAACTGTTTTTCCTTTTAAAATTTTATGGAAAATAAATATAATACAGTAAAATCTGTGTTAACGGCCACCTGTCAAAACCGGCCACCTGAACTAGCCTGCCAGCTTCAAAGTTCCCCAAACCAAAATTTTTGGACTACAAAACCTGGTATTAGCGGCCACCTTTTTATATCGGCCAATAGTTCTTTCTTTTTTAGTGACCGTTATTGACAGGTTTTACTGTATTACACAAAGGACATAAAATTTACATGAATAGATTGGTCTCGAAAATCTTTGTTTATTGTCTCAGCCGTTAATGGATTACGTAGACGCTCTGTATATTAAAATTAAACACCACAGATATAGATATTAAAATAACAAATATCTTACTTTTTTCATTGCTTGTTATCGAATCCGTTGCAATAGCAATATTCCGTGCAAAACTGTTGTAACTCTGTTAGATTAGAGTTACAACAGTTTTGCACGGAACTTATGTTCAAAAACGCAAAATAGTTAAACTGTTGTTGTTGTAATATTTAGCCCATTAAGCATTTGAAAGTTACTATAGTTTTACAGGGGATAGATATGCATGTTTACAATCGAATTCCATGATTACTTCATTTTCATAAAATTTTGAGTTACTGCAGTCTTGCACTGAGGGTGCGATATATATTTGTACTGCATTGATAACTTAATTAGATAATACAAAAATAATGCCCTGCGAGCCAATGCCGTATAAAATATGGGTACCAGAAGCAGAGAAAATTCTTGATTTTCGTACAACTTTGGCCCTTTTGGACATAGTTGACACAGTTCATCTTTCATACAAGTTGTTATACAGGGTGGACCAAAGAAAAGAGTCCACCTCGATATTTGGCAGTAGTTATTAGATTTTAAGGAAATGCCAGAACAGGTCGATTTTTATTTTTATATTGCAATTTTTTTGGCATATATGTCATATTCTTCTTCTTCATGTACCATGTCCTTTCAGAACGTTGGTTACCATCATAGATATCCTAATTTTATTCACTGCCACCCTAAATAGCATGCTTGTAATAACACCATACCAATCTCGCAAGTTCTTCAACCATGAGGTTCTTCTTCGCCCTGGACCGCGTTTGCCTGCTATTTTTCCTTGGATAATATTTTGTAGCAACCTATATTTGGGACCTCTCATTACATGTCCGAAGTACTCCAGCTTTCTCTGCTTGATGCTTGATATTTCATATTAGTGACGTCATCCATCTGAGCGTGATGACGTAATCAATATTTTTTAAATGGAAATAAGGAGCGTGTGGTAGCTCATTTGAAAGGGTCCTCAATTCTCTATTAAGTAATATAAACATTAATATCATTATGTATACTTACAGTGTGACTAAAAAAATAATTTTTGAATTAAATTAATTGAGACAAAAAGAAGTCTGTATGTAATTTATGTAACTCCAAATACATTGTACCTACTGCTGTCAGAAAATAGAAAAAAAGTTTATTTCACAAATAAACATTTCTTTTCGCTTAAATTAAATCACAAACAGCCTTCCTCCTACCTCTTGGCAGTTTGAACATTTAATTTAAGCGAAAAACAATGTTTATTTGTCAAATAAACATTTTTTTCTATTTTCTGACAGCAATAGAATATATTTTGAGTTAAATAAATTACATACATTTTTCTTTTTACGTCAATAAATTTAATTCAAAAATTATTTTTTTTGGCCACCCAGTATAAATAATGATATTAATGTTTATGTTAGTGAATAGAGAATTGAACCACCTTTCAAATGAGCTACAACACGGCCCCTATTCTCATTTAAAAAAAATCATCGATTACGTCACGCCCAGATGGATGACGGCACTAGTATGAAATATGTATCAAAAAATTTTAATTTAAAAAGAAAAATCGACCTGTTTTGGCGTTTCCTTAAAATCTAATAACTACTGTCAAATATCGAAGTGGACTGTTTTCTTTGGTCCACACTGTATTGTAGGATTGATCTGTATTTGATTCATGCTTGTTCAAATGACCCCTTAAAACTTTTCCATGGGCTTGTAATCTAGAACAGGGGTCACCAATTATCTTCCACGAGGGTCCGTTTCGAAAACCTATGACACTTCCGGGGTCCGGATTTAATGCTACCTGAGTCTGGTTGTGAAGGTTTAATGAAGCCTTGGAAGGACAATGTGGAGTTCGAATCGGGGGAGAAACTATTAACATCAGATATGCAGACGACACCGCGATCATGGCTGAAAATATCGAAGATCTTCAATTTCTTATAGATCGAGTCACTAGAGAATGCTCCAATAACGGACTTAACATAAATGCAACAAAGACAAAGTTACTTGTGGTTAGTAAACAAGACGTCGGCCCTATGCAACTAATTGTCAGTGATGAATCAATAACAAAAGTTAACCATTTTAAATACCTAGGTTGTTGAATAAACGAGACACTAAATCCGGATGAAAAAATTAAAACTCGTATAGAAATTGCAAGAGGAACATTTATGAAACTTAGATCTATTCTGAGCAACTCTCAGCTGAACTTACAACTAATAATCAAATTCCTAAAATGTTATGTGTATCCTGTATTACTATATGGATGTGAAACCTGGATCATGAAGGTTAACATGATGAACAAATTAGAAGCCTTTGAGATGTGGTCGTATCGTAGAATGCTCAGAATATCTTGGGTTCAACGCATTTCAAACAGAGAAGTCTTAAACAGAGTAGGTCAAGGCGAAGGTGACTTAATGAAGATGATAAAAAAGAGAAAACTTGAATATCTAGGGCATATAATGAGAGGTAGCAGATACAGGATGCTGCAGTTAATACTCAATGGAAAGATCGACGGAAAAAGAGGAATTGGTCGAAAGAAATATTCATGGCTCCGAAACCTTCGTCAATGGATTGGCTTATCAGCAGATCAATTGTTACATGCCGCACAAGATCGAGAACGATATCGGCAAATTGTTATAGAAGCTACCCATGCCTAAAAATTTGGGCACGGATTTAAAGAAGAAGAAGTGTCTGGTTGTACTGATTCGGTTTTTTTGCAAATTCTTGTTAAAATATCCCCTATAAACAAATCAGGAGGAAACCGGGCAAAATTTTTGGGCTGAAATTGTTAATATATTTTTTAACAAATTCAAAACTTCACCTTTTTTCCCCCAATAACATGTTTTTAGCTTTTTGGGGTCATCTTAAACAAAAGATCTTTTGTCATTTTTCTTAAAAGTTTACAGATTTCGAGTTTTAAGCGACTTTAAAATCTGAAAAATGCGAAAATAATAATTTTCGAAGCTTGAAAACTCATGTGTAAATTATTATTTTTGAGGTTGTCAAGGGCCTAAATTGAAGTCTGAAGCTTCAAGTTGTTTTTAATTGTTAATTATGCGCGTCCACTCGACCCTTAAGCCGCCGCGGCAGCGCGTCTCACTACATATATGATTGGCGTATGTTTATTCAAATGGGAAATAAGCCAAAATTTTACCTAAAAATGATTTTATTAACGTTTCGACGCCCAAGTCGGGTGTCGTTGTCAAAATACAAAATAATACTAAATAAATAAAATGTTGTTGCTTAGTAAAAAATTCTTCTAATAATTCATTTAATCTGACTCATTTATATCGGCAATTCAGACACGTATTATACATTTTAAAGTAGACGACTTTAAAATGATATTGCCAATATTGATGAGTTGCGTTCCTGGGACGACTTTACTAAAAGATAGTTCATTCGATTACATGAAATCAATCCCAACTCAAGAATATCCGCCATAAAAATCATAGCATGTGATCTGTCTTTAAAAAGACAACCAAAAGCAACGGTGGCACTGAAATTCTCGCTTTAGAGATTCCATAGTAAATCACGAGGGAAAACCAGGAAAAACCTCGTGATACTATCAAAGAGGAAATAAAAGCTTTAAAAACTTTAAAAAATGATGACTCCATAACAATCCTACCAGCGGATAAAGGAAATGCAACTGTAATAATGAATAAAGTACAATATGAGGACAAAATTACAGATCTAATTACAAATGGACCTTATACCAAATTAACGAAGAATCCAACGAAGACACTGGAAAACAAAATCTATAGAACTTTATTCAAATTTAAAAATGACCTAACGTACTATCAAAGAAAATTAATGACACCTCATTACAGTAAGACACCACATTTTTATGGAGTACCGAAAATTCACAAAGCAAATATTCCACTTAGACCTATTTGTAGTACCATCAATTCTCCTTGTAGTGAACTATCAAAATTTTTATTAAATATTATAAAACCATTTGCAAATAATAATGACACATTTATAAAAAATACAAAACATTTTTTAAACAAATTATCAAATATTGAATTTAATCCAAATAATATTTTAGTAAGTTTTGACATAAACAGTTTATTTACAAATGTGCCATTAGATAAAACTTTAAACATAATCAAAACGAAATTAGAAAATGATAATACATTAACAACTAGGACAAGACTAAATGTATCAGCTATAATGGAGTTATTGACATTATGTACTAATAATACCTATTTTCGACTAAATAATGAATTCTATAAACAAAATTTTGGTCTCGCAATGGGCTCTTCTTTATCTCCATTATTGGCTAATATATTTATGGAGGATTTCGAAACTAATATCATTTCTAAACAAAATTTAAAACCCACAGTATGGTGGAGATATGTAGATGATGTGTTTTCCATATGGCCTCATAGATCGGAATTGTTGGATACGTTCCTGAATATTATAAACGATCAAGAAGAGACAATAAAGTTTACAATGGAAAAGGAATACAATAACACCCTACCTTTCCTAGATGTTTTGGTCTCAAAGAAGGATACTGGATATGAGACTCAAGTGTATAGAAAACCAACACACACCAACAGATATCTCAATTACAAATCAAATCATAACATCAACGTTAAAAAGGGAATCATTAAATCCTTATATGATAGAGCCAAAATTACTTGTTCTAACGAAAATTCATTTTTAGAAGAAAAACAATTGTTAACATCTGTTTTATTAAAAAATGATTATCCCATATCGTTTATAAATAAGGAATTGTCAAGATTGGATCGAATGGAAAAGAACAACTTAGAACGGGATCCTACAACATTCACAAGAAATAATACGAGGAAAATATCAATACCATATGTAAAAGGACTATCCGAGAAACTTAAAACAATAGGAAATAAATTCAACATATCAACAACATTCAAAACAACAAACACATTGAGATCTATTCTATCTAAAACTAAACCTAACAGTGAACAAGAAAGAACAAAGAATTGTATTTATAAAATACCTTGTGAATGCGAACAATTTTATATAGGTGAAACGTCAAGACCATTAGACGTTAGAGTAAATGAACATCAGTCTTATATAAAAAATAGAGAATTTGATAGATCTCAAATATGTCAACACGCATGGGATAATGAACATAGAGTTCAGTGGAGAGATTCAAGTATAGTCCTAAAAGAAGCAGATAGTAAAAAGAGAAAAATCAAAGAAGCGGCTCTAATTATGCTAAATGAAACCAATTGTGTCGCAAATTCCTCGGTAGAATGCAGTAGGATGTGGTTACCCATATTAAAGGAGGAAGTCAATAGAAAGAAAATACCACAATTAGTAAATCAGTAACATATCGAATTAGTACATATTTAGTATTTTAGTATTATTTAAAATTTAAAATATCAAGTCAGAATTTGGTATTAGTTTTGAGAGTAAACTAAATGTAAACCCAAATACTTACGATGTCGGGATAGTATCACGAGGTTTTTCCTGGTTTTCCCTCGTGATTTACTATGGAATCTTTAAAGCGAGAATTTCAGTGCCACCGTTGCTTTTGGTTGTCTTTTTAAAGACAGATCACATGCTATGATTTTTTGTGGCGGATATTCTTGAGTTGGGATTGATTTCATGTAATCGAATGAACTATCTTTTAGTAAAGTCGTCCCAGGAACGCAACTCATCAATATTGGCAATATCATTTTAAAGTCGTCTACTTTAAAATGTATAATACGTGTCTGAATTGCCGATATAAATGAGTCAGATTAAATGAATTATTAGAAGAATTTTTTACTAAGCAACAACATTTTATTTATTTAGTATTATTTTGTATTTTGACAACGACACCCGACTTGGGCGTCGAAACGTTAATAAAATCATTTTTAGGTAAAATTGTGGCTTATTTCCCATTTGAATATACTTATTATAAAAATGCCACAAGAAAATAGCTTCAGAACAACATTGGCGTATGTAATTAGCACATTGGCAATAATAAATTTAAGAAACAAATTAATTATTAAAAAACTATATTAATAATGTATTATAAAATTTAACTAAGAGACAGCATTAATACTCGGTCAGAGTAGGGAACAAAGTCACAAACAGCTTTCCGAGAATTTTTATCAACTATAATTCCAACTCCCTGTTTTAGATTGGATTCGTTTTTTCCGGAATAATATAGTGTTTCATTGATGGTGTTTAATTTTTCTGATTCAGGCCATTGTATATCGGTAAGGCCCAGTATGTTAATCTTTATTCTGCCTGAATGGTATAAACTGCTTACGTTCCATGTTCCAATTTTCTATCCTGTAGAGTTATTCTTATTTGAAATAAAAATGTGTAGGTACCATTTTTACTCAAACTTACAAGAGGCAACGGCCATACCACACTGAATATACCGGTTCTCGTCCGATCACCGAAGTCAAGCAGTGTCGGGTGCGGTTAGTACTTGGATGGGTGACCGCTTGGGAACACCGCATGTTGTTGCCTTCCTTTAACTCGAGCAACGAGTCATCGGGCGGAGCCCAATAGGGCTCAGCACGATGACTCGGGGCCCAAGCAAGCAATTTTTAGTTCCGCGGATAAGTAAGAAAGAAGATAAAGGCATAGAGCGCATCACGCTGGCCTAGTTTTTGCATTCGATTAGGGTACCACATTGGAATCTTATTACCCAGGATTCCATTGTGAAGAGCATTTGGCTACGATAGTTGTGCCCCCATCGCGCATCAGCGTGCTATGGGGGGGGAAAGGGATGGCCTGGGGCATTGGGGCGAGGTGGGGTGATCCATGTATATACTCGGGTCAAAACACCTCGCCCCAATGAATTGTTACACCCGAATGTACTCCTTCGAGAGGGTGGACATTCCCACAGGTCGGGTTAAATCAAATTGCTTGCTTGCAAACTTACAAGAATTTCATTTTTATTGGTTTTACTCCTTTGAGTAACTAGGTCCATTTTCCGTTGGAATTTACCAGCTAAACAGACGGGGTCGTGAATTGTAAGTTTTTTGAATTCCCTCTTGTCTTCTTCGCTTCAGCATCCATCTGTCTTGCAATTTTTAGAAGCCATGGAGGTGTTACCAGGAAAATGGTCCAATAAGTTTTCAATTAAATATCTTTTAGGAATATTTTTAACAAGAATAAAAAACCGCTAAACGCCGTAAAAATGAGTGGCGCATACAATATTCCAGCTACAAAAGATCTGATATGAATATTACGTGGCGCGAAAATGTATTTTCATTTTGATACAAAACAAAATTCTATTTTTATTTTAAAAGATTTTTCCATAATATTTGCTAAATTTGAAGTAAACGCGCCACAAAAGAGTAACTTTGATACAGTTTGAATTTTGAAACTCTTTTGTGGCGCGTTTACTTCAAATTTAGTAAATATTATGGAAAAATATTTTAAAATAAAACTAGAATTTTGTTTTACATCAAAATAAAAATATATTTTCGCGCCACGTAATATTCATATCAGATCTTTTGTAACTGGAATATTGTATGCGCCACTCATTTTTACGGGGTTTGGCGGTTTTTTATTCTTGTATCAGGGGTTTTTCAAAGTTATTTATAAATTAACTGTAAGAAGTTAAATGCAATGTTTCTCGATTACATGTTAAGCTTTATAAATAGTCGCCTTTGTCGCATTATCTCCCAAATGATCTAGTGTCCATCGAGTGTACACTAGATTTTTTCTATTCGAAATAGATTGAAAAAAATATTGGGATGGCCGATAAATGAACTCGAATTGCCCGTTGCCAGATCAAATTTAGCGTCGTAACCACTACAACTACATAAACCAAGGGAACAATCGTTAATTGGTTAATCGTTAACTTCTAAACGGCTTAACCGATTTTGATCACTAAACATGAGTTTGAAACGTATTGACAAGTAGTAGCTGATGAATCTAAGGTCAAGTATGATAACTGAAGCTATTACAGGAATAATTGAGCTTGAAAAACCGTTTTTCCCATAAGAAATAGATTTGATCATACTTATGAAGCCTCCCCGGATATGAGGTATACACGGTTAGATTCACCTAAAGTCCTTCTACAAACGCTCAGTTGTAGGCGCAATTTGTAAGTTGAAATTTTGAGTAATTGTCGAAAAACCAAAATTTTCAAAGTTTAGTTTTTTAGTTTTTCGGCTATACTGAGCCGTGTGTATGTCTGATCCTGGCGGCTTAGACACCATTTGAAAGCTTAACTCAATACTATTGATTTGGTGTATTTGAGGTTCTCCTGTCTCTTCTCGAACCGAAGATATATACCCCCAAACAATATGCCCTTTTGTATCTACCAAGTCCCTTATGGGTGGTCAAAAGTCACAAAATACATCGGTTCTGAATCGGCCCTGACCCCCTCTTCAAACACAGAAAAAAAATTCAGATTGGTTTAACTTTTCCACATACATATACATTATACATACATACCGACAAACATTTTCCCTTTTTTAAATAAAAATTGAGTCATACTTTTGAACTCGGTAACTTTTGAATGGTATAACCGATTTTCAAAATTAGACATGCGTTAGAAAGGTAATGATCAGTACTATCAGAAGCCGCAAAGGTCGGAGTTAAATTTTCGAAGTTTTTGGGAGTTTTGGGGACGAGAACGAAAAACAGACCCTAAATAGGACGTGCCGTAAAATCCACACCCGTGGACCAAAATGGATGGATGACATATGAATGGGTGAGTCTTTTCCTGGACTTTAAGATGGGAGTTGGCCCAATTTTCAATTCAGTCAGATTTAGAAAATCGAAAATTTCGTGTATATGTAGTGTCGCGTGTAGGGGAGGGTTGATGTGCGCCACTGGCGACAACTGCCGTTCTCTAGTAATATTTTTCAATATTTTTAATATTTCTATTAGGTTGAAAACTTTAAAACTTTGACTTATTTGTTTGACAGGGATTTACCTTAATGACGACCAGAGAGACCCTGTAGTCTAAATCTGATTGTCCTCCCCTGCCGGATCTTGGATTCCGAGTTCCATGATCATTAAGTAAATTATCGATTAGTGGGTTCATCATGATTTTTACTAAGGATATCCATGCGGATAGTAGTAGTAGTAGTAAAAAAAGAAAGCTTTCCTAAAATATAAGTCAGAAAAAACGAATGAATCATATGAAGGCTATAAAAGAGTAAGAACTGAAACTCACCAATTGGTAAGAAAAACGAAAACATGTTACTGGGAAAGACTTACAAAAAGGACTAGAGATGGATTTCTCCTGACAACAGAAACAAGTATAGCGCTTCAAAAGACAACAAAGAAGTGAAATGAAAGAACTAGTTGAAATCTAGAACACATAGAAGAGGATAAATGGGTGGACTTCCTAACAGAAATGTTTAAAAAAGAAAACGAAGAATCTTTACCAGAAACGACAAATATAATAACTGATGAAAAGACCGAAATCTACCAAATAGATGTGAAACAAGGAATAAACAAATTAAAAAATAGAAAGTCACCAGAGGAAGATCAAATACGAAATGAACTCTTAAAATATGGAGGTGATCACCTTGTACAACAACTGCAACTTCTTATTCATAAAATAATCACCACGAACAGAATACCAGATGAATTGAGGAGAGCGAACATGCTGATGTTCTTCAAGAAAGGAGATAAAAAGACCCCAATAATTATCGAGCAATAAATCTTTTAAATACAACACTCAAATTGACAACAAGAATTATAGCGACAAAAATAAACGAACGAATAACTCTACAAGAGGAACATCAAGGATTTCGGACAGGACGATCATGCACGGATGCAGTTTTTGTAATAAGACAAATAAAAGAAAAGTCGCTGGAATACAACAAACCAGCATATACAGTGCGCTGGAATAAGTGTTACCCTCCTTATTAACTTATTTATTTTTAGCACATAAGCAAAACGCTCGGACAGGTCGATTTTTAAAATAATCATATATATTATAGCATCAGTGTTTCGAACTTTACGCGATCCCTCTTCAGGTGACGGGCATAACTTTGATTTTTTTAAACGGGAAAGAACATCATGTGCGACCTCATTTAAAATTTTTTGAAATACTGACTACAAAAATGTATAATACTTTAATCCTATTTGAGAGCATAGGCAAAAAATTTCGGTCGAATTATTTTTAAATGCTTTCATTTTTTTCGAATCATGAGAAAACTAATAAGTATTTTTGAAAAATTTAAACGCAGAATGAAATATTGCAGTATTATCGAGGGCCGAGACTCCCTAAGAACTTCTATAATGTTTATTTTAATAAGTCACAGGAGTGAAAAAAAGAGAAAAAGTCTGATTTTTAATTTCAAATATATCATTTAAAAGACACTCTTTGTTTAGTCTAAGGGACTTTCAGCCCTCCGTAATAATATGGTCTTTCATTCTGCGTTTAAAATTTTCAAAAATACTTATTAGTTTTCTCAGAAGTCGAAAAAAAATGAATGCGTTTAAAAATAATTCGACCGACATTTTGCGCCTACGCTCTCAAATAGGAGTAAAGTATTAGACAATTTTGTATTTAGCATCTCAAAAGCTTTTAAATGAGGTGTCACATAAGGCTATTTAAAAAAGTTGTCACCTGAAGAGGGATCGCGTAAAGTTCGAAACATGGTGCTATAATATACTATGATTATTTTTAAAATCGACCTGTCCGAGCGTTTTGCTTATGTGCTAAAAATAAATAAGTTAATAAGGGAGGGGGGGGGGGGTAACACTTATTCCAGAGCACTGTATGTGCCTGATAGATTTGAAGAAAACGTTTGCTAGAGTGAGAATTGGGTACGCGATACATTTATTATATGAAAAGGGAATATCACTGGATTTAATAAAAACCATTTAGAATATATATAAAGATAACATGTAGCTATGGTAGAATGTAGAATGTAGAAAATGGGGAGGCCAATAGAGCCTGATACACTACGACCTTTGTAGATCTATTGTGTTTTCCCCTTCTTTTAAAGCACTTCATCTAGCTTGGTCCTCTTAATGAGACTCAACAGCCTTGATAATGGCCTTTTCATGTAGCCTGGTGCTTCCGGTCCCCCCCCTCCGAGTTCTAGAAACCGCACTCTTGCGAGACCTTTGCAATGACACAGAACGTGAGGAGCGGTTTCCTCTTCTTCCAGACAGAACCGACAGGTGTCCTCTTCTGTTAGGCCTATGAGACTCGAGTGTCTATTGAGTCTACAGTGTCCAGTCAGCAGACCCACTATCATTCTGACAGTGCTGCAACTGCGCGAAAGCAAGTCTGCTGTAAATTTAGCCGAATGTTCTTTGATGAACTGTTTGGCCTGCCTCTGTCGTGGGGAGTTGT
Organism: Diabrotica virgifera virgifera; assembly: GCF_917563875.1. NCBI lineage: Eukaryota > Metazoa > Arthropoda > Insecta > Coleoptera > Chrysomelidae > Diabrotica > Diabrotica virgifera. The sequence continues at coordinate 76,738,778 of NC_065448.1, forward strand.
TCCGCCATTCAAGAGACTTCTGTTGCACCCATTTGTGTATAGCTGCTCTTTTTATCGTATTTGCGATTCTAAAGAAGGGTTACGGACCAACCAGTGGCGTAGATGCGCCTTCTCGGGCCAATTCATCGGCCTTCTCGTTGCCACGATGACCCTTATGTCCCGGCACCCAGGCAAGTGTCAACCTGTTTCGACTTCCCACCTGAGAGAGTACATTCAAACAGTTCCATACCAGCCATGAATCGACCTGCACCGAACTGAGAGCCTTTAGAGCCGCTTGACTATCCGAATAGATAACGATCGAGTCGTTATCTAGATTTTGGCTGGTTAGTTCCATAGCGCACCTTTGTATAGCAGCTACTTCGGCTTGAAATACGGTCGCATATGTATGTTCCTAGACATACCCTGACTTCCGTCCTTGGTTTTATGCCATATATTCCAGCCCCTGTACCTATATATCGGTTTTGGAGCCGTCCGTATACCATATTGAGTTTGCCGTTATCGGCGGACCAGTTTCCCAGTCCTCTCTTTTTGGTATTGTGATTTGAAAATTTTTGTTAAAGCTATACCTCGTAACCATTAGGTGTATAGGGATTCCTAGAACGGGGTCTGTCTTTCCAGGTCTCTGTCCTGGTATAGCCTTAAGTTATCAGCTCCTGCATCATACTTATTGGAGCTTGGCCCTGGATCAACCGATGTACTGTTGATCTGGCTTCACTCTGTATGTATATATGCAGAGGTGGTAGGTTTAGTAGAACTTCTAGCGCGTCCGTTGGGGCTGTTCTCATGGCTCCTGTAACACTCAAGCATGCAAGCCTTTGTGTGCTACTGAGCAATCGAATCGCCCCGGACTGTTGCGTTTTGTTCCACCACGCCACTGAACCGTAAGTTATCATGGGCCTTATATTATAACCCTTGTGTATAACCAGAGGTTCATTTTAGGATTTAACCCCCAATTCTTACCACACATTCGTCTATATCTGTTCAGGGCCATAATGGTCTTCTGTGTGACTTTTTGAATGTGTGTATTCCATGTCAGCCTCTGGTCGAATATTACACCTAAGTGCACCTTGGCCTGACTTGTGAATGGGATTTCTACCCCCTTGAGCTCTAGTGGCTGTAAGACTTGCAGTGCTCTTTTCCTGGTGAAGGGAACAACGGATGTTTTTTGAGGGTTAACCTTCAGGCCTTCTTCCTCACACCAGCTGTCCACCATCCGCAGAGCGACTTAAAGTCTCTCTGAAATTACTTTGGTAAAGCGTCCTTGAACTACAATTACCAAGTCGTCCGCATAACTCAGACGTAAAAACCCTCCCTGGACAGCGTGTTAAGTAGGTCGTCCATAAGCGTAGCCCGGTGCGGATCTAGAAATTCATAATAGGGGGGGTTGGACTTCCCGAAAATGATATTATTATTATTATCCAGATTTAGCCATACGGCTCGCGCTCCCCCTAAGGCTCTGAGTTGCGGTCCCAGTTGCTTGTAGTTGTCGTTTTGAAGCATTTAGTCAGGGATGTATTGATAACAAGGGAGATGGTCGGTTTGGAGAAGTCCCAGTTTACTGGTAAATTCCTGGTGAATAATCTTTCCTCTGCTTCGGCAAATATCCTTCCTGATATCAACCAGTAGTTCGACTCATCCAGGTTTGCATTTTAGAAAAGTGGTTTATGCTCATTGCTTTTTCCATCAGTTTAAGTCGCGCTGTTTCATCTAATGCCCAAATTGCGCGATTTAAAGTAGATATCTCGGCTTGCGTCTGAAAATAGGTTTTTAAATTAGCAACCAGCTTTTCTATTTGATTGCCTATACACATAAGTCCTCTTCCTCCTGGATACCGCAGTAATGTTGTTCTCTCTACTGCACTCAATGGATTGAGCTCTGGTGCTACTATCTCTATCCTATCTCTATCTACCCTATCTCTTTCCGTGCTACTGAGCCCTAGGTGACTTAGTATGCTGGAGTATCTCCCAAAAATAAAATTTTCGTGTATATCTGGTCGTGTATACAGATGTTCATTCAGACCCAACTATTTTATGTTTTCTAGAAGGTTCTTCGGAATGACTCCAGTAGTAGAGAGAATAATAGGTAGGTATTGTTTTGGTACTTCCAAATCTCCGTACTTGGCTTTCTTTTCATTATATTTGACACGCAGATTATTGTTGTTAGGTATCGCCACATTAATTAGTGTTTTGTATCATGAATTTATTAACGAATGAGATCTGTTCTATTATATGTCACTGTTTAGTCTGCTGTCCCAGTAATTGTAATTTTCAAGCATACTCTCATGGACGTATTTATAATATGGGAAATAAGCCACAATTTTACTAAAAAAATGATTTTATTAACGTGTCGACGCCCAAATCGGGTGTCATTGTCAAAATACAAAAAAGATTAATGTTTTTTGTATTTTGACAATGACACCCGATTTGGGCGTCAAAACGTTAATAAAATCATTTTTTTAGTAAAATTGTGGCTTATCCCATCAAAACTAGTTAATTGCAAAAATGTCACAAGAAAATAGCTTTATTAATATTTTTTGTATTTTGACAACGACACCCGATTTGGGCGTCGAAACGCTAATAAAATAATTTTTTTAGTAAAATTGTGGCTTATTTCCCATCAAAACTAGTTAATTGCAAAAATGCCACAAGAAAATAGCTTCAGAACAACATTATAATATGGGAGATGGTTGGTTTGGAGAAGTCCCACTTTGATACCTTATCTGATATACCTGATATATCTGATTTGATATACCTGATCTACTGATCTCTTAATGAAGGATCTTTCCCACTGAGTCATGCCGTTCCTTATTCAGTTGCAGCAAACGCCTGTCATCCCCCGGTAAGATATTGGATGGTTTCTTGGGATTGACATCCATATCAGAAATTGTCGTTTTGGATCTGATTGTCTTTAAATACCGCTAGTTTTGCTACACCTAAACCGAATTATAACAGTAAATCAACTGTATTGAATGTTCCAATGTTGCCACATAGGCTCGACCGTTGTGTGAATGCTTTCGGATATACTATTCATTGTTTAAAATGTGGAAAACATATTGTTGCATAAATTAATAATTCAATTCAAACATTCTGCGTAAAAATGTTACACAAAATGATAATTTATAGCAGTAATGTTCCTTTGCTTACGTCGGGACAATTGTAAAACTGTAAAAAAATAATATTTAGAGACTAAGTACAATAGGGGGGTCTAAAGCCCCGTTGACCCCCTCTGTATCCGCGCCTGAGCGTAGCCCACAGTAATGGGGGGTAGAACTCCTCCTTGTGGGCAGCAGAGTCTCCACAAAGAAGATCGGAGTCGGCAACTGGCAAGGGACAGAACAGAATAGCGTAGAAAGCTTGAGAAGGTCGAGGCCGTCTAAGGGCTGTAGCACCAAGATAATGATGATGATGACATGTTTGTGTATGCGTTTGACGTATGCAGCAAGAGATTGCTGCACTTTGATTTGACGAATATATTGACATAAAAATATTATACAAAAACATGTATGCTACACTCAAAGTCTTAAGATGAACTGTTGACTGCGTTCCTCCTTCCTTGGTTTGGGACGGCAGAGGGGCAAAGGAACATACATTAAAAGGCGCACACATCAGGAGCGGCGTTGCACAATGGCTTGAACATCCTCCCCACCTTGAAAGGCTCCTTTCAATCATCTAGAGGTAGTGGACATATTTTGTTGAAGCCACGTTTAATGATGCCAGTAGAAGTCTTGATTGTAGCTACTCGATTGATGTTGTCCCTTCCAGGATGTACACTGAGTATTCGGCCTAGCTGTCAATGGGTTGGATTGATGTTGTCGTCCTTTATAAGGACCAAGGCTCCATCTGTGAGATACTCTTGATTTTTCTTCCAGCGTCCCTTGACTTGTAGCTGGGAGATGTACTCGGTTTTCCATCTTGCCCAAAAGCTTTGGCACATCTGCTGGAGAAGCTGGTATCGATTTAGTCTGTTGACCTTTATATCGGTTAGATCTTGGTCTGGAACTGCTATGATTGGTTTTCCAATAAGAAAGTGAGCAGGTGTTAAAGGACTGAGGTCATTAGGATCTGGACTAATAGGAGAAAGAGGGCGTGAGTTTAAAATTGCCTCTTTTTGAATTATTAAAGTTTGAAACTCTTCATAAATAAGCGCAGTTTTTGACAAAACTCGTTTTAGATGTAATTTAGATGATTTTACTCCGGCTTCCCAGAGGCCACCAAAATGAGGTGAATAGGGCGGTATAAATTGCCATTCAATTTCTAGGGAATTTGTTAGTGACCATAATTTGTCTCTTAATTCATGTGCATTTAAAAGAGATACTAATTCTCGTTGAGCACCTATAAAATTGCTTCCATTATCTGAGAATATTTTTACGGGTTTTCCTCTGCGGGACACGAACCTTCGTAAGGCTTGTAAAAATGCTTCAGATGAGAGACTTGAAATCAATTCTAGGTGTACGGCCTTGGTGCTAAAGCAAACGAAAAGACCTATGTAACATTTAGTGGTTTTGCATCCACGACCTTTTTTGTCTTTTATGAGAAATGGACCTGCATAATCAACACCCGTTAATGTAAATGGACTAGAAGGCATTACTCTAGCGCTAGGAAGATTTCCCATTATAGGCTGAATGGTTTTTGCATTAAATCTAAAGCATCTTACACACTTTCTGACAGTAGCACGAGCTAAGTTGCGACCGGATGTGGGCCAGTAAATATCTCTTATAGTATTGAGAAGTAACTGAGCACCACCGTGTAGTAATATAAGATGTTGTTCTTGAAACAATAGTTTTGTGAAATGATGATCCCCGTTAATTAGAATGGGGTGTTTTTTATTGAAATTGTAGTCAGAATACTTGAGTCTACCGCCAACGCGCAAAATATTCTGACGGTCTAGAAATGGAGTGAGACCACATAACCTATTCTTTGATGCCAGGTACTTGTTGTTTGATAAATCTGTAATTTCGTTACAGAACGATTGATTTTGACTAACTTTGATCAATGCATTTAGAGAATACTTTAGCTCTGATAATGTCAAAACACCGGTGTTGCGATTATTTCTGTTAGCACAATTATTTACAAATCTGAAGATGTAACTCGTGACTCTACACATTTTAGAGAAATTAGAGAATCGATCAAACGGAAAGCTCAAAATATCTGGTGCATTTTGAGCTAATAGAGTTTGAGTTTTTAGCTCTGGTAGGTGGTCTACTTTGAATTGTTCATTGGGCCAAAATTGTGAATCTAGAATTATCCAAGATGGACCATGCCACCATGTTTCAGAATTTAATATTTGACTGGGAAACATGCCTCTTGAAATTAAATCTGCTGGATTTTCCTTGGTTGAAATATACTTCCACTGGTAATTTTTCGTTAGTAATTGTATTTCCGACACACGGTTACCTGTGAAAGTTTTTAGTAAATTTGGACTGGTTCTTACCCAAGCCAGCGTTATAGTTGAATCGGACCAAAGAAAATATTGATTAAATTTTAGATTTATGGAATTCTGAACTTTATCAACTAGGCGAGCCAATAGCAAGGCACCGCAAAGCTCTAGACGAGGAATACTGACTGTTTTTACAGGTGCAACCTTGGATTTTGCACACAACAAACTTACTTGTACCCTACCATTTTTATCGGAACTCCTAATATATACACAGGCACCATATGCACGTTCTGATGCATCACAGAACCCGTGCAACTGCAATTCTGTTGAATTGCATGATATAGCATGCCGTGATATTGACAAATTGTTCAATAGAGGAAGTTCGTTTTGCAAGCTGATCCATTTAGAATAGAGTTCTTCAGGTAGATTATCATCCCAGGATAATTTATTGCACCATAGGTTTTGCATAATGATTTTACCTATGATAGTACATGGGCTTAATAGACCTAGAGGATCAAAGATTTTTGATATTGAAGATAAAATGGATCTCTTAGTGATTTTTTGTTTAGAAAAATTTGTATTGATATGATAGAATAAACTATCATTCGAACACGACCATATTAGTCCTAAAGTCTTGGTCTTATTGTCATCGCTTGGAAACTCTAAAATGTCGAAAGCTGAATCAGAATTTGATATATGCTTTAGAACCTTTGAGTTGTTGGAATACCATTGTCTCAGGTGAAAACAACCGGTCTCTAATACCTTGGATACATTGCTGCAAATCTCTTGAGCCTCTTGAATAGAATCAGCTCCGTTTAGCATATCGTCGACATAAAAGTCTTCCTTGATTATTCTTGCAACCTTTGGCTTGGAATCTTCAATCTCATTTGCTAATTGTACCAAACAACGTATAGCGAGAAAACTAGCTGAAGCTTGACCGTAGGTGACAGTGTTTAACTCGTACGTTTGTAAAGGTTTTGAAGGATCTTGACGCCATATGATCCGCTGCAATGGTCGCTGCTCTGGATTTATTAGGACTTGCCGATACATTTTAGCGATATCGGCAGACACGACATAGGCATATTTTCGAAACCTCAAAATTATAGAAAATAGGTCGTGTTGAAGAATAGGTCCTATGAGTTAAATATTATTTAAAGATATTCCATTGGTAGTAGGAGCAGATGCATCGAAAACAACGCGTAGTTTTGTAGTAACGGAAGATTCTTTTGTTACTCCATGATGAGGTATATAGTATTGACATTGAACATCCTTTTGGTCTAATATAGCTGACATGTGATTGAGTTTCTCGTATTCGGTCATAAATTCAATGTATCGTGATTGCAATGTAGGATTTTTGACCAAACGTCTTTCAAGAGCATAGAATCGTTGCTCCGCGTGAATTCTTGATTCGCCTAAGCTTTCTGGTCCTTGTTTTAAGGGTAGATTTACAACAAATCGCCCTTTGGTATTTCTTGTTGTACTTGTTTTGAATATTTCTTCACATAAAATCTCATCTTGTGAGAAAACCTTGTGATTATCTAGTTCTTCAAGCTCCCAAAATCTAGCGAGAGCTTGAGACACTTCTTGATTGGCACTAATATTGCATGAAACCGTATTGAGACTAGCGGCTCCAAGAGTTCCGGAAACAATCCATCCAAGTTTAGTTTCTTGTAGATGGGGCTTATTTTTCCCTAAGGATATTTTGTTGGCACCTAGAAGTTGCCAGAACAGATCCGCTCCAATAAGCATATCAATTGAAGAGGGTTTGAAAACTCGGGATCTGCAAGTTTGATATTGTGGGGAAATTGCAACTCGAAGATACTAAGAAGATTAGCTGGCACATAACCCGTAATTTCTGGTAAGATATAGCAAGTCAAATTGGCCTGGAAAGTATTATATTTGGATTTGATTGATACCTGGCACTTGGTTTTGACAGAAGAAATGTTATTGGTTATGCCGAATATTGACAAATTAGTGTTTTGAGTGTGAAGATTGAGTTTTTGTTGAATGCCTTCTGTTATGAAGGAAGTTTGGGATCCGCAATCAAGGAGAGCTCTAATTGAGTGAAGATTGTTTTGATTGTCACAAATGAGAACGTATGCGGTAGATAATAAAATCTGTCCTACCGATATAGAATTAGATACGCTGCTATTTAGTACATTTGTGCTCCCTTCACCTGAGCATTGCTCACTTAACGGAGTGTCATTTTTATCGTCATGGAGAAGTGTATTATGTTTTGATTTGCACTTCTTACATGGACCCAATTTGCACTTATGTTTAGTGTGTCCTTCTCTTAGACAATTAGGGCATAATGTTGCTGTTTGATTAACGAACTGGATTCTATCGCAGACCGAAAGTTTTAGGAAATCGTTGCATTTGTATATTGAATGTTCACCCTTACAAAATGAACAAGTATAGTGTCCAGACATGAAAACCTTTGTTGTCTTCGCGGTCCGAGAAACCTGATGTGATTTATTATTGTGTATGTTAGGTGAAATAATATTTTTGTAATTTAAAGAGTCTACAAAATTAGCTCGCTCACGCAAAAATGTCAGAAATTGGTCCAAAGTAGGTGATTTGGTTGTATTACGCGTTTGTCTCTCCCAATCGCTTAGAGATGCGTTGTCGATTTTTTGACAAAACCAAAATATTAACAAACAATCCCAATTTTGAATAGATTGACCTAATTGCTGTATTGCTCCCAAATGTTTTGAGATATTGTCAGCTAATTGTTGTAACTTATCATGCGAAACCTTGTGAATAGATTCCAAAAGAAATAAAGCACCTATGTGATCATGCAATAGTTTTTTAGTATTGTCGAATCTTTCGCACAACGTATCCCATGCTACTGTAAAGTTATCCGCGGTGTACCGAATGTTGCTTATAGATGCCGCAGCATTGCCTTCTAGAGCACCCCTCAAATAGAAAAACTTTTCAATATTGGTTAGGTTATTGTTCTGGTGAATAATGCTAGTAAACGAGTCACGGAACTCGAGCCACTGTTCAAAGTGTCCGCTGAACTTTTTTAGAGAAATATCTGGCAAGTTTATACCACCTGATCGACCTGGTGCACATGTGGAACCGTCGTGATTTTTTAACAATAATTTTGCTGTAGCTATAGTATTATAAAATTTAGTTTCAAATGAATCCAGCTCTTTGCCGAGTTCATCTAGTGCAGCATTGTCAGATAATAATTCAATATCGCTATTAATATTTTTAAATTCTATTAGTAGATATGTAGAATCATTGACTCTCTCTTTTAGAGTAAAAATATCTAAATCAGTTAATTTGTCTTTGTTGAGTGTATCTAAATATTTTTCAAAACTTGTCAGAGAGCGTTCGATGGTAGCTCTTTTTTGTTTTAAAATTTTTAAATCTGAATCAGACATTTTAATTAGATAAAATAAATGTAATTAAATAATAAAGATTTTAATTATTAATATAAACCAGAAAAAATTCAAAATGAATATTTGATTATTTGTGTTAATTCTAATTAAATTTTATTTCAATTTTCTATTTAAATTTATTTAATTAATTTCTATTAATAACAAAGAAAATTTAAAATGAATTCGATTTAATAAAAAAGAAAAGAAAAAATTTATTATGAATTCGCCCTGTATAAAACTGTATCATAAAACATAACATGCAACCCTATGCATCGGCAATTAAAAACAAATAAAATATTTGGTAAACATCTGTGAGGGTGTAAGGAAATATATTTGAGACTCACTTTCTTAATCGCTGCGCTGCCTGGTTGCGGTAACTACTTGAAGAAGGGTCGGTGTCGATTCTAAAAATAGCTCTCGTCTCGGGATGTGGGATGATGAGTTTAAAATCGACTGTTTGGCGGCCCTTAATGTTGATTTTGTGAATGTATTTTTTTAATTAATACACTTAATTAGTATTTATTGCACTGGAACACATTCGCTCGTAAGGACCATAAAACTGATGTTAATTGTTGAGATGAATTAAGAGATTGCTGCACTTTGATATGACGAATATATTGAAATAAAAATATTATACAAAAACATGTATGCTACACTCAAAGTCTTAAGATGAACTGTTGACTGCGTTCCTTCTTCCTTCGTTTGGGATGGCAGAGGGGCAAAGGAACATACATTAAAAGGCGCACACATCAGGAGCGGCGTTGCACAATGGCTCGAACATGCGTGTATCCGTAAATTTTAGACGGGACGATTCTGCCCCCGCAGCGCCAAGTGAACGTTGAAACATCTTCTGATGTGTTTATTTGTGTAAGTATCTTTTTCATTTTGTAGGTGCTCGCCAGTATTTTTAAATAGCTTTGTATATTTTTTTACAAATCAATAAATATAAGTATGTACTTAATGTATTTAAGGTATTTAGGGTATCAAACACAAACCATACATACTCATAAACGTTTCACGTAAATGGTCAAGGTCAAGACAGCAAATTAATTACCATTCCAATCCAGAGATGTCGCTTTCAGTCAATTCTCTTGTCATATTTAACAACTGACAGTTGACAATTAAATTAATTTGTTTTGTTATTTACTTTTTATGTTACAGTTTGTGGCTTAATTATTTTATTGCGTATAGTGGTGTTACGTTTTTAATTAGATTTAATCACAATTTTAATCAATTGTATTAACCTCCTCTCCGTTTTTATGAGTAGAATTTTTAGTTTACATTGATTGATCATCCCGTGTTGTGTTTCTCCACATTTAAAAAACAATATAATAGATCCTGAAACAGTTTATTCCAATAGACAAGTGTGTTATCAACATTTCGGGCCTATATATTTTTGGAAGTTTGTAAAAGATTATAAGGTATTTATCTAAACAATCATCCTACAAGATTCTTTCAAAAATTTTCATTCAACTCAATATTACATCAGTGCTTTCACGTGACACATGGCAGTAGTGTTTAGCATTTTCAAAACAAATTGGAATATTTGAAGTTTTCAATAAACCATTGAATTGTCTTTCTGTTGTTTTAATTTCCTGCGAAATTTCATCAAAAATCCCGCAAAATTTATAAATTGAAATTCCCACGTAACTAAAATTTGTCAATTTAGTTCCCATTCCAATCAAGAGATGGCGTTAATTCGATCCAAAAGATTAACATTGTCGTGAAACGTCTATAAGTATGTATGGTTTGTGGTATCAAATGATTCAAAGATGTGTGCAGATTGGACATCTCTACTTGCTGAAGGACTTTTAACTAAAACAAAAAGTTACTATAAGAATTTATACCAATCCACTCAATTACTGACAACAAAAAATATACACTCCAGAGTATGCAATGTTCTGAAACTGTTTTCTTGTGACATGTTTAAATTTAATAATACTCTGGGCTAATTAGCAAAATTCATGGAAAAGTTATTTACCAGCAATTTTATTGCTGGAATCGAATTATAAGATCCTATATATTAATAATATAGGTATGCAAAGTCCGCAGATAGTGTGCTACTGTTTTTATAAACAAAATGGCGCCGACAAATGGTATTTTTTTCAATTATAGCTCTATAACTCCAAAGATTATAACTTTACAACCAAAACACCTTAATAAAAATTCACCGCAATTAAATTCTGCATACAGATATGTTTTTCACGATTTGCTCCGACGAAAAATTTCCTCGGAAAATGCGGGTTTTCCTAACAAAACCTCTAATTTTCAAATAAAGTTTTAGGTAAGTAATTATTAATCAATAATTAAATAACTTAGTAACATCAAAGCTTTCTTGGTATAGATTGTAATTCCAGAAGCCGGTGAAAATTAAACGAATATTTTAGCAACAATTCAATTGTTAATTAACAAATTACGATCGCAATAATAACCAAAATAATCATGATACATTGATCAAGCTTATAAAGATTATAAAGATGAGATGCTTATTTAATATTTTATTGACACAATATAAATTTTTCTTTTTTTTGCATAATCTTTCAATTTTGAAAAAAAAATTAGTTGTAATACGCTGGTCTAATTAGTAAAGTACAAAGAAAGGTTATTTACCAGCAATTTTATTGCTGGAATCGAATTATAAGATCCTATATATTATTAATATAGGTATGCAAAGTCCGCGTATAGTGTGCTACTTTTTTTGTAAACAAAATGCCCTATAACTCCGAAGATTTTAACTTTACACCAAAAACACTCAAATAAAAATTCACCCCAATTTAATTCTGCATAGAGTCATGTTTTTCCCGATTTGCTCCGACGAAAATTTTCCTCGGAAAACGTGGGTTTTCCCAACAAAATCTCGAATTTTCAAATAAATTTTTTGGGCCAGTAATTATTTATTAATAATTATATAGCTTGGTGAAATAAAAGCTTTCTTGTTACAGATTATAAATTCAGAAGCCGGTGAAAATAAAACGAATATTTTAGCAACAATTCAATTGTTAATTAACAATTTACAGTCGCAATAACAACCAAAATAATCATGAGACATTGATCAAACTTAGAAAGGTTATAAAGGTGTGATGCCTATTTAATATTTTGTCGACAAAATATAAATTTTTCATTTTTTTGCATAATCTTTAAATGTTTAAAAAAAATTGTTATAAACAAATTAAGATTTCTCAGAAATTGTTTATTATATTCTAATTTAAAAAAATACTTAAAATGCGTATTTCATAGGTCTTGAAAATGAATGCTTTAAAAAAATTTTCCAACCATTTGCAAAAAAGTTATGAAACAGCAAAGTAAATATACCAAATCTCCGTTGTTTATAATTTGTTTTAATTGTTTCAAAGCTTAAAAGTTAGTCTATGGTACAACCTATGTACTCACAAAGAATGTCGAAAATTAGTGCAATGGTTATATTTTAATCAAAGATTAAAAATACTTTTTTTTTGTAATTTTTAGCGCAAACGTAGGCCTGATACAGAGTCGGAGCTAAAATGTTCACTCGAAGCGACTGACACGCAGCATGCATTATTTATTAAAAGTGTACATCATGCGGCCGGTCGTCGCTCCGAGTGAAAATTTTAGCTACAATACTGTGTTTCTCTAGTTTCGCGCGTGTAAATTACAAAAAAATATATTTATAATCTTTAATTAAAATATAACTATTAAACTGATAATCGATATTTTTTTGTAAATAATTAGCTTGTACTTTAAATTCACTTCTACGCTTTGAAAGAATTAAAAAATATTATAAACACAGTAGTAATCGTATGTTTACTTTGCTGTTTCATAACTTTTTTACAAATGGTTGCAAAAAAGTTTTAAAGCATTTATTTTAAAGATATTTAAAATGCGCATTTTAGCTATTTTTTTAAAATTATAATATAATAAAAACTTTCTGAGAAATGTTAATTTGTTAATTTGTCGACAAAATATTAAATAGGCATCTCATCTTTATAAGATTTCAAAGCTTGATCAGTGTATCATAATTATTTTGGTTATTATTGCGACCGTAAATTATTAATTAACAATTGAATTGTTGCTAAAATATTCGTTTAATTTTCATCAGCTTCTGTTACTATAATCTAAACCAAAAAGGCTTTTAAGTCACCAAATTATTTAATTATTGGTAGATAATTACTTGTCTAAAACTTTATTTGAAAATTAAAGATTTTGTTGGGAAAACCCGCATTTTCCGAGGAAAATTTTCGTCGGAGCAGATCGGGAGAAACGCGTCTCTATGCAGAATTTAATCACGGTGAATTTTTATTTTGGTGTTTTTGTTGTAAAGTTAAAATCTTCGGAGTTATAGAGCAATAATTGAAAAAAAAACACGATTTTCGTGCGCCATTTTGTTTATAAAAAAAGTAGCACACTATCTGAGGACTTTGCATACCTATATTATTAATATATAGGATCTTATAATTCGATTCCAGCAATAAAATTGCTGGTAAATAACTTTTCCCAAAAATGGCCTATTCTCCGATAATCAGCCCCGACTATAAGTATGTTTATATGGGATTGAGCCACAATTGTTCGTGTAATGAAAATGCCATTTCTTGATTAACTATTTATGAATTTTCAAAGAATAGAATTTTATTTAGACTATTTATGAATTCATCTTAACTAAATTTCACTATTTATAAACTTTATTGGGGTCATGGGGCTCACATGACAGCCCATCCCATCCAGACGAAAATAAATTTCAATCCAAACAAAAAAGAATAGAAATTTTAGGCAATTTAAAAATTAATTGAAGGGTACAGGGGAAAACGGGTTGTGTCAAGGCTTGGCGAATTTAAGATATATTGACGTTATCCTATTACCAGAGGCGCACATTCTCGTCAGTGGCGCACAACCCCAACAACAATACCCCTACAAGCGACACTATACGGGTGTCCCCGAAAATAGTGCGTTCCTTTAAAGTATGGATATATTACACAATTTAGAACAAAAAAGTCCTATAACATTTTTCTCTAAAGTTAAGGGTTTCCAAAAAAAAAAAAAATTACATTGATCCCCATATAGGCAAATTTTCATTTTCAGACAATTGAACAATCTGGCAACACCTACAATTATGACTTACGAAGTTTAACATAATGGAACCCCATGCACAACCACATCTTTATTTACTCTGTTTGGGAGGTTGTTGACATCTGAAATACGGCTTACCTTGTTACCTACTTTCACTTTCAACATAATTGTTGGGTTAATAATGGTTCATTAGCTATTATCTGAATTAATTGAGGTTTTGGATTAAGGCTCGAAATTCTAATTTTTCGAAAATTATTACTTTTTTTTAATCGCATAAGCGCAAAATATCGCTTATAATGCATTTTAAATGCATTCATTGTTTCGAATCCTGAGAAAATGAAGAAATATTTTTGAAAAATTTAAACGCAGAATGAAATATTACGTTATTAGGGACCGTTCAAGTATTACGTAACGCAGGTTGGAGGGGGGGGGGGGTCAAAAATCTTCTTAAAAAATCGCGTTACGTAATACTTGAACGCTCCCTTACCGGGGTTCGAAGGTCCCTGAAAACTTTTATAATGTTTATTTTAATAATCAACTGTTTTCAGTGGGAAATATGCCACAATTTTATATAAAAAAAATGATTTTATTAACGTTTCGACGCTTAAGTCGGGTGTCGTTGTTAAAATTCAAAATAATACTAAATTAAACAAAAATGTTGTTGCTTAGTAAAACATTCTTCTAATAATTCATCTAATCTGACTCATTTATATTGGAAATTAAGACATGTAACTATTGTATTGTATTAAAATGATATTGCCAGCACTGATGAGTTGCGTTCCTGGGACGACTTTACTAAATGATAGTTCATTCTATTACATGAAACCCCAACTCAAGAATATCCGCCACAAGAGATTTTAATTGTGGAACAGGTTAAAAATTTGGAACGTCAGACCACGAAAACGTCACATGTATTTTGGCCGACAGAACTTCCAATTGATAATTGATTCCCTTTCATTAAACTCTCATGCAAAAATCAGACTGCTATTTATTACCTGTCATAATTCTTGCCATAGGACATGTTCTACGTGTTCCACTCATTAAAATACCCATTTGGTGATAAATAGCAGTCTGATTTTTGCATGAGAGTTTAATGAAAGGGTAACAAATCAATTCGAAGTTCTGTCGGACAAAATACATGTGACGTTTTCGTGATCTGACCGTTTTAAATTTTTAACCTATTCCACAGTTAAAACTTCCCCTGTTCCAGTGTTGCCATATATCAAAGTTTGTCCGACTAGACACCCTTAAGCTATTAACAAATTTTCAGCTTGTTATTAATCAACTTTTTTTTCATACGCGGGATCCAGACCTAAATTATTAATGCAACTAAGAAAAATTATTTGTAATGTTTTTCTGAAATGTAGTGGAATATGGAACAATTTTAAATAAACTGATAAAATGTTAATTATTGACAATAAGAAACACTTTATCTTTTAACTCAACTACATTGTATTATGTATTTATTAAGCTCTAAAGGTGTTTAAGGCTTTAACTGAATTACATAGTTTCCAGTGGAAATTAAATACAAGAAGCAACCTTTAATAATTCTAAATTAGTTTTTTACTCTCGGACTATCAGTGATTTGTTTACTTGTGAACTAATATTAAATTAGATGTTTATACTTACTTGACAATCTTTTTTATAATAGATGTTCAAAGTGTGCTCCACCTGCACGAACACATGCATCGATACGACGGATCCAGTTGTTGGTAATGCCATAGTTATCTAAATTATGTCGAATGGTTTCTGCAGCATCAAAAATTCGTTCCCGTAATTCAGCTTCTGATTGGATTTCATCTTGGTTATCATAAACTAACGATTTCAGATGTCCCCAAAAATAAAAATCCATTACATTGAATTCGGGACTTCGGGGAGGCCAAGAATGGGTCCATTTCTACCAATCCAACGACGAGGATACGTGGTATCCAAAAGATTTTTCACAACTCTGGTAAAATGTGCTGGGGCTCCGTCATGAAGAAACCACATTTCACGGCGTGTTTGCAATGGTAGGTCTTCAAGCAGAATCGGCAAAACATTTTGCAAGAAATTATGATAGGCTTCTCCATTTAGAGTTCTGGGTAATTCATACGGTCCTATCAAACGATTGTTGATTATTCCTGCCCATAAATTTATGCTAAATTTTCGTTGAAAATTTGTCCTACGTATTAAACTAGGGTTTTCGTCACTCCATATGTGGCAATTATGAAAATTATACACACCATTTCTCGTGAAACAAGCCTAATCCGCGCATAACACTTTAGATGGAAATTCAGGTTCTCCGACGAGTTTATCTTGAAATCACCTGCAAAATGTTAATCGTCGAGGAAGATCACCTTGGTGTAAATCTTGTACTCTCTGATAGTGATATGGATGTAGAAGTTGTTCCCGAAATGTTCTATGAACAACGTTTTTCGATATGCCAACCATTTTAGCCACATCTCGTGTGCTTACATTTGGATTATTCTCCACAGCATCTAAAATGTCGTCTTCTACATTCAATCGATATATACTTCTTGTTCTTCCGCTATTTTTTTTTGGCACAACAGAACCCGTTTCTAATAATCTTTGAGAAACATTCACAAAAGTTCGAGGATTAGGAGCTCGCCTTTCGGGATACCGATGCACATAAATTTGGACAGCTAAATTACTGTTGCATTGCGCTTCTCCATAAACAATCAACATATCATGATATTCTCGGATGGAAAACATTTTCACGGTGACACTAAACACAATCGCGTTTACACTAAACACAAAAAATGTATCTCGTAACGATGAAAAGAGTACCTACCCTGTACAAAGTAATGGATATACTGTTTGAATTACGAATTACCTACCGATTCTTCGTTGTTTTGATAATCACTTGTTCCTCGAAAAAGACTGGTTCTTTTGGTACAGAATAAAACTAATAAATTAAGGGAAATATCCAGATGTCGGTTTAATATCAAGGAAACAAATTCTTCTTTTGTTTGACGTTGAGGCGCCCCGACAGGTTGAAATGTAAACACTTAGGGGTATTCCGAAATGGACAAGGGTTTCATTGTTAAATATCTACATTTTATTACTTTATAGATAACAGTAATAAACAGGAACCAACTATTTTCTCTAATTGTGACCATGTACCTTTAACGTTTTGTATTGCAGCGTTGCCATATTGAAATTGGCATGCCAAAATGTATTTTTGTTTTTTGGCCAAACGGGTGAATTTAGAAAAAAATGTTATAAGACTTTTTTGATCTACATAGTGCCTTCTACCTACACCTTTAAGGAACGCACTATTTTCGGGGACACCCTGTATATACACGAAATTTTCGATTTTCTAAATGTGACTGAATTGAAAATTGGAACAAATTCCATCTTAAAGTTTAGAGACTCACCCATCCATATGTCAACTCTCCATTTTGGTTCAAGGGTGTGGATTTTACGGCCCTTATTATTTAGGATCTGTTTTTCGTTCTCGTCCCCAAAACTCCCAAAAATTTCAAAAATTTAAGTCCGAGCTTTACGGCTTCTGATAATACTGATCATTACCTTTCCAACGGATGTCTAATTTTGAAAATCGGTTATACGCTGTGAGCAGTGGTGTCATGGCAAAATTAGCAGTGCGGGAACGCAGTGCCGCAACGCACTGCTAATTTTTGTTTACAAAACCTAAATTATCTATTATTTTTTTTCTTTTCTTAACCAGTGCGGGAACGGCGTTCCCACGCGTTCCCACACGATGACACCACTGGCTGTGAGCTCGTACGTAGAGGGGATATTTATAAATTCGCGAGCGCCAGTAGTGGCAAGTCTGTAAACGTTTACCGGAAATTTGACATAAATGTCAAAGTGATTTATTTTATAATTAAAATTAAAAACATTAATTATAAAAAATATTAGTTGGTCAAAGATGTGGTATATATTGTTACCTTAAATATACTTACGTTTTAAATACTGAATTTACGTTTTTTTAATGTTCCGTAATATTTAATTATAAATTAATCTATTAATCTTATAGCGCCATCTACACGATAATTGTGAAAGTATCCGAAGTAAGATATTAATATTTCATCAATAGAACGTCAAAATGATTAGCAAAATCTTAAAAAAATCTGTTACAATTTAATTACTTTTTAGCGTTGTAAATATTAAGCGATAACAATTAAATAATAAATTTAAAAATTACCGGTGAAAGTTGATTTGTAATCGGCCAGGAGCGACACCAGCGAAGCTCAGAGCGTATACCATTCAAAAGTTACCGAGCTCAGAAGTATGACTCAATTTTTATTTAAAAAGGGGAAAATGTTTGTGGATAAGTTTGTATTATGTATGTATGTATGAGTGTGGAAAAGTTACACCGATCTGGATTTTTTTTCTGTGTTTCAAGAGGGTGTGCGGACCGATTCAGAACCGGTGTAATTTTGGACTTCTGACTACCCGTAAGCCAGCTAGAGGTCTAGGGAAATACAAAATAGCATATTTTTTGGGCGTATATATCTTAGGTTCAAGGAGAGACAGGAAAACCGCAAATACACCAAATCAATAGGGTTGAGTTAAACTTTTAAATGGTGCCTAAGCTATCAAGCTGAGACATATACACTGCTCACCATAGTCGAAAAACTGAAGAATTTAACTTTGAAAATTTTGGTTTTTCGACAATTACTCAAAATTTCAACCTACGAATTGCGCCAATAACTGAGCGTTTGTAGGAGGTCTCTAGTCGTATCTAACGGTGTATACGTCATATCTGGGAAAATTCGAATTTTTATGTTATAGGCTTCATAAGTATGATCAAATCTATTTCTTATGGGGAAAACGGTTTTTCAAGCTCAATAATTCCTGTATTACGTTCAGTTATCATACTTGATCTTGGATGCATCAGATACTACTTGTCAATACGTTTCAAACTCATGTTTATTGATTAAAATCAGTTAAGACGTTCAGAAGTTATAGAGCTCCAAAAGTATAATTAGTCCAGGAACTGAAACTTTTCACTTCCCAATTTTTACAGAATGGATCGATTTGCTTGAACATTTGACAATAAGTAGTGGATAGTCCAAGGATCAAAATCTATATGATGCCGAAAGACGCTTTTACCATGGGGTGGTTGCCACCCCATCTCGGGGGTGGAAATTTTTTATTATATTTTGACCCCAAATGTTGGTAAAAACATAAATGTAAGCAGAAAATGTTTTATACTTTTTTTTTGATAAAATTAATAGTTTTCGATTTATTGGTTACCGAAAGTGTTTTATATCGAAAAAATCAATGTTATTAATCAGTTTTCTGCTAATAACTGAAAAAGTTTTTGTTTTATCAAAACAACTTTACTTAACGAATATATACCTTTTAAAAAAGAAACAAAGTGTTTTTTTTAATTTTCTACCAATAGTAATCGAGCTGTACTTTATTATATGTTAGCTTATCTTCGTCAAATAATAAATATTATAGTTTCAAAGTCAAAAGGGAAAAACTATGCATTTTTCGAGGATAACTTATAGAAACTGATTTTAAATGTTTAAAAAGATCTATCTTTAAAAATAAAAAATAAAGTCTGTAGCTTAAAAATTAAGTGACTTATAATGAAAATAATGTCAGTCCCTATTTTTCCAGTCAAAAAGTTATCGGAAACAACCCCTTAAGTACCACTCTAATTAAAATTAGTCATCAAACTTATTCCGTATTTTTTATTTACCTATGTATTTTTAATAGATTACAGAAGTTTGACCGGCTTAAAACAATTAGTTCTTAAAAAACTGGAGTTAAAAGCGAATAACGAATTTTTGTAGTTTGGTAAAACATGCCCTTTTCTTCAGAATAGAAAGATTAGCATCAGAGATGCGAAAAAATGTTTACATATGAAAATGTAGCTTGTTTAATTCTTAAGAACTAAAATTTTTTCTACGACAAAAATTGAGTGAGCTACAGACATATATAACTGATATGAATATTACGTGGCGCGAAAATGTATTCTCATTTTGATGTAAAACAAAATTCTAGTTTTATTTTGAAAGATTTTTCCATAATATTTGCTAAATTTGAAGTAAACGCGCCACAAAAGAGTAACTTTGATACAGTTTGAATTTTGAAACTCTTTTGTGGCGCGTTTACTTCAAATTTAGCAAATATTATGGAAAAATATTTTAAAATAAAACTAGAATTTTGTTTTACATCAAAATGAAAATACATTTTCGCGCCACGTAATATTCATATCATATTTTTGTAGCTGGAATATTGTATGCGCCACTCATTTTTAAGGCGTTTAGCGGTTTTTCATTCTTGTATCAGGAGTTTTTCAAAGTTATTTATAAATTAAATGTACGAAGTTGAATGCAATGTTCCTCTATTACTCGTTAAGCTTTACTTTGTTGCATTATCTCCCAAATGATCTAGTGTCCATCGAATGTAAACTAGATTTTTTTCTATTCGAAATAGATTTAAAAAAAATGTTGAGATGACCGGTAAATGAAGTGGGATTGCCCGTTGCCAGATCAAATTAGCGTCGTAATCACTACAACTACATAAACCATTTCGGGAATAATCGTTAATTGGATTATACTTTTGTAGCTTAATAACTTCTAAAAGGCTTAACCGATTTTAATCAGTAAACATGAGTTTGAAACGTATTTACCAGTAGTATCTGATGGATCTAAGGTCAAGTATGATAACTGAAGCTATTACAGGAATTATTGAGCTTGAGAAACCGTTTTTCCCGTAGGAAATAGATTTGATCATACTTATGAAGCATATAACTTAAAAATTCGAATTTTCCCGGATATGACGTATACACCGTTAGATTCGTCTAGGGTCCTTCTACAAACGCTCAGTTATTGGCGCAATTCGTAGGTTGAAATTTTGAGTGATTGTCGAAAAACCAAAATTTTCAAAGTAAAGTTTTTCAGTTTTTCGGCTATACTGAGCCGTGTATATGTCTGATCCTGACGGCTTAAACACCATTTGAAAGCTTAACTCAACACTATTGATGTGGTGTATTTATGGTTTTCCTTTCTCTCCTTGATTCGAAGATATATACCCCCCCAAAAATATGCCGTTTTGTACCTACCAAGTCCTCTAGCTGGATTATGGGTGGTCAAAAGTCACAAACCACACCGGTTCTGAATCGGCCCTGACCCCCTCTTCAAACACAGAAAAAAAAATTCAAATCGGTTTAACTTTGAAACACACAGACATATCCACAAACATTTTCCCTTTTTTAAATAAAAATTGAGTCATACTTCTGAGCTCGGTAACTTTTGAATAATAAAACCGATTTTCAAAATTAGACATGCGTTGGAAAGGTAATGATCAGTACTATTAGAAGCCGCAAAGGTCGGAGTTAAATTTTTGGGAGTAAAGGTAAAGTTTTTGGGAGTTTTGGGAACTAGAACGAAAAACAGACCCTAAATAGAAAGGGCCGTAAAATCCACACCCTTGGACCAAAATGGATGGTTGACATATGAATGGGTGAGTCTTTTCCTGAACTTTAAGATGGGACTTGGCCCATCTTTCAAATCAGTCAGATTTAGAAAATCGAAAATTTCGTGTATATATAGTGTCGCGTGTAGGGGGTGTTGGTGTGCGCCACTGGCGAGAACTGCCTTTCTCTGGTAATAGAAAAATATCTTGTACAGGGGAATAACGCGGAAAAAACTGGCAGTCAGGTTTCTCGCTTCTATTCCTGTCATATTTTTCATTTTAAGTAATCGGCTGCATGTCAGAATACTCAAGATTTTTTTCAGTTCAGTTTTGTTTCAATATTTTTGTAGACGTAAAGCTGTTTGTGCAATAAATATACTAAAAAAAAACAAAATTTTTATAGATGCAGCAAAAAATGGGCTAAGCAAAACTATAAAAATAACTTTTTGATTTTTTTATCAAAAAAATTTTTTAATGCTTTTAGTTTTATCCTTGGATCTCAGATAAGTTGATAAAAGCGGTGAGAAGCTTAAAGAATGGTAAAGCTTGCGGTCCAGAAGGTGTTCCAGCAGAACTGATTAAAAATGGAACATCTGAGTTATTTCAAATGCTAACAAAAGTTTTCGAGGCACTCGTGAATGGACATTCAGTGCCCCATGGATGGAGAATGGCTTATATCTCATCCGTCTATAAGAAAGGAGACAAGCGAAACTGCGAAAATTACAGGGAAATTTCGGTGACCAGCGCATTCAGTAGACTGTATTGTAATATTCAGTAATACTGAGAGACCTAATAGAGTCCGAATATAGTCCCTATGAAGAAGAAAAACAAGGGAGCTTTAGAGCTGGCCGCTTCCGTACAGACACCGGATTTAGTTTAAAACAAATTGTAGAGAAAAAACAGCCAGAAACAGAGAAGTGCACCTGATATTCGTTGACCAACAAAAAGCTTATGATAACATATAAAGGAAAAGATTCCTCTCATTGGCTGTATACCATGATAAAAAACTTAGTAAGGAAGTAAAACTTCACTTGTAGGTAAATGGTACATAAATTTTATTAAAATTTCAGCTAAAATGATCCAAATTGGATAAAAGTGGGTACATATATAGTACAAAAATCACACAAACGTTTTCGGACCAATCAGTCCATCATCAGGTGGTATAAAGTTTAGATCCAAAGTAGTTGGAACTAGCTACATAGTTAGGTCAAAAGACCTTAATGTTACAATAATTATGCCATTTCGGCTACAACAATGTCGACTGAGTCTGACAGTTTGAAGCCAAGATGAAGACCACATTGTAATACCGCTGCATTTTTAATTTCTTTCAACATCGACTTATTGTCGACATTGTTGTAGCCGAAATGGCATAATTATTGTAACATTAAGGTCTTTTGACCTAACTATGTAGCTAGTTCCAACTACTTTCGATCTAAAGTTTCTACCACCTGATGATGGACTGATTGGTCCGAAAACGTTTGTGTGATTTTTGTACTATATATGTACTTTTATCCAATTTGGATCATTTTAGATGAAATTTTAATAAAATTTATATACCATTTACCTACAAGTGAAGTTTTACTTCCTTAGTAAGCTTATGATAACATACCCTTAAATATGATGTGGGAAGTTCTACATTCTTCACAAGTAAGCTACACCCTCACCAATGTATTAAAAATCTATATGCAGGATCACGTTCACAGATCAAGATAGGAAACTCACTTACTAACAGCTTTCCAGTAACTAAGGGGCTTAGACAAGGATGTTGCGTATCTCCGACCCTATTTAAAATCTGCGTTACTTCTTCTTCTTAAAGTCCGTCTCCTATCGGAGGTTGGAAATCATCACAGCTATTCTTATTTTACTGGTGACCGCCCTAAATAGGTCGATGGAACTGCAGACGAACCGTTCCCTCAGATTTCTTAAACAAGATATTCTGCTCCTACCGATACTTCTCTTACCTCTGATTTTACCCTGGATGATCAGTCTCAGCAGCGAGTATTTGTCACCTCTCATAACATGGCCAAAGTATTCAAGCTTTCTTCTTTTAATAGTAAGTACAACTTCACATCCTTTTCCGATCCGACGTAAAATTTCGGCATTCGTCACGTGGTCCACCCAAGATACACGGAGCATTCTACGGTAACATCACATCTCGAAAGCTTCAATGTTTTTAATGCTGCCCATCTTCATGGTCCATGACTCAACTCCATATAATAAAGTGGAGAAGATATAACACCGCAGCATACGCACTCTCAGATCAAGATTTATGTCACGACTACAGAGAAATATTTTCACCTTGTTAAATGCTGATCTAGCTATTTCTATTCTTGCTCTTATTTCTTTTGTTTGATCGCCCGTATGATCCAGGCAAGCTCCAAGGTATTTATAGGAGGATACCCTTTCTATAACGGTGTTATCCAAGGGCGCCCATATAAAAATTTTTAGGGGGGGGCCAAACGTGAAGATGTTGCACATTACATTTTGTATATTTCGGATGACAATATATACAGTAGACGCTCTCTATAACGAACACGGATATAACGAGGTTTCGCTTATAACGAGGTACATTAGGTGTCCCATGAAATTCCTATTGAACTATAACGCTCTATAACGAGGCATATTTGGTTATAACGAGGAAAATTTAAATCGAAGAATACTTGTTTTTACCTGTTTTTAGCGTTGTAATGGTCATAAATAAATAAATGCCCCAACTACCTGTACATAGAAATGCCCAACATCTGTCTTATTATCGAGGCCAGTGCCGTAATAAACTCGGCCACCTGTAATAAACATCTGCCTGTTTATCTACCGATATTGAATACTACAGGAAATTTACAATTTATGGCGTCGAAGTCTCATATTGTTCACTGTTCAGGTTGACCATCGACATCTAATGAACTACGTAAGAGGCATCAAAACATTTCAATATTATTATTGTTTGATATAACGAGATCCGCTTATAACGAGATAATTAATCCACCATTTCAGTTCTCGTTATAGAGGGAGTCTACTGTAGTTTAAACCACCTAAAAAACCTAATTTGAACCCTTTTGTGAGAAATTATTCATACATTTAAACACTAGACCAAGTTTTTAAATGGAAATGTCATGGGTACCTCAAAAGTTGCACCTCTCTTTAAAACCCGTTTGAAAAGAATACAATGCTTGCAAAGCCTTCCCTTCAACTTTGGCGAGCAGACCAACCATGGGTATGTGTCGAACCAAGTTTTTACTTTAAAATCTTAAAAAGGAGCCCCCTTTATTTTTGCAGATTTAGAATCCTTATGAAAAATAAGGCACACATATTCCAAACATTTTTAGAATCGTTGATAGATGGCGCAAATAAATCGCATTTTCCGAATATAGCGCCATCCGTCAACAATTCTAAAAAAGTTCCAATAAATGTTACTTATTTTTTGAGGAGGAAACTCAATCTGCAAGAAAAAACGGGGGTTCCTATTTAAGATTTTAAAGTTAACTCTCACTCCACCTCCAGAGTGTGGAATGAAAAATCCTGTTTGGTGTCATTCTATAGACTTTGAAAAATATTAAACACGTGTTTTTTAGTTTTTATTTGGAAGTATATTTCTCGAGATATTAGACCGTTTCTATAATTTTGCTATGGTATCACGATATACCGTTTTTTCCGATTATAGCGCTATGTATCCACAATTCGCAAAATGGCTCGAATAAAATTTGCTTATTTTTACAAGGAAAATCCAAATCTGCAACAAAAATTAGGGGTTCCATTTAAGATTTTAAAGTTACCCCCCGCTCCACACCCAGGGGTTGAAGTGGTGGACTTGTTTAGTGTCATCGCATAGATTTTTGAAAATTATTGAACACGTATTTTTCAGTTTTTCGATCCGATGTTCATTTCGCGAATTATTCGACCTTTCCGCTACTTTTGGGACACCCTGTATATAACACTCATTCATCATGAAAGATCACCTGTTTTTCATTTAAATAAAATTGTTCTGTTCATCATAATGCACACTTTAAAAATAATCACTTTAAAATTTGACTATGTTCAATAAATTTAAAAAATTATTTTTCAGTATGAATTTATTTCGAAATATAAAATATAATTACTTTATACCAGTTCTCAAAGATTATCGGTCAGAGATCGGATTTCTTGCTGATATGGTTTTTTTTTTGCAGTATTATAAATGATTCATTTAATTGATAATTTTGGGTGTCGATTACAGTGTATATATGTCTCCCACGCCTCTAATCTCTTTCAATGTTTTCGTTAATAGCATACCGTGATTGTGGGAAATGTGTATTATGCACATTCTATATAGACCACTGTTGCAGACACAATTGACACAAAGATTTTCTTAAACTATTAATAACTACCCAATATGTGAATTTTTTTTATTAATAAATATGTTGTTTCCAATTTATCTCTCAAAATTATCCAATAATTTTTTGACAAAAATACGTTTATGTAATATAAATTTAATTTTTGTTCTTTCCCGAAAAGCTAGGGGGGGGCCACGGCCCCCCCCTGCCCGTGTGTATGGGCGCCTATCCTGGCGTGTGGATCTTTTGTTATTACCATCCATTTAGTTTTTCTGAGGTTTAATGTAAGTCCGTAGCTGTTGCAGTAGTGGTTAATGCGTTCCATCAGTCGTTGCAGATCTGCAAGATTGTCTGCTAATATCACTGTGTCGTCAGCGTATCTCACATTATTGATTGTATTTCCGTTGATCATTACACCACAACTAACCTCCGACAGAGCCTTCTTTAAATATGACTTCGCTATAAAAATTAAACAAAAGAGAAAACAGAATACACCCTTGTCTTACTCCTCTACATATTTTGATCTCCTAAGTCATTTCATCATCGACCTTGACTTGTGCTGTTTGATTCCAATACAAATTAGTTATTATTCTAATATTTTTTTCATCAATGTTCTTTTCGATTAGAAGTTGTCTCAGTTGGTCGTGTCGGACTCTATCGAAGGCCTTCTCAAAGTCTATAAAGCAGGCGTATACATCCTGATTGATATCCAAACA
Organism: Diabrotica virgifera virgifera; assembly: GCF_917563875.1. NCBI lineage: Eukaryota > Metazoa > Arthropoda > Insecta > Coleoptera > Chrysomelidae > Diabrotica > Diabrotica virgifera. The sequence goes on from NC_065448.1 coordinate 76,765,001, forward strand.
CCGCTGAAATAGTACGCCCACACCAAAGAGCGCTTCCCTCGTACCAAGACCGTTCCTGAAGCCCATTTGTGTTTCACTTATATCTTCTTCAAATTTGCGGAAAATTCTGCGTTACATCAGCACTTAAAAGTTGGAAGAGGAAAGTAAATTAATTGAGTGAGTATCAAGCTAAACAATACATGCCTCTACACGCTCCAGTTCGCGGACGACCAGGTCGTAATAGCAAACGACAGCATTGCTTGAATATTCCTCGACCAACGAAGTTGGTCGAGGAATATTCAAGATGGGGATTGGACGTCAATATCGATAAAACAAAGTATTTATGTGTTGGTTCAGAAGATAACGATATTCATCTTACTATGGAAGATAATCAAAAAATAAAAGCCTGCCAAGAATATAAATATCTATGAGTAACATTTGATAAAACTGGAACTGATGACAAAGAACTTACTTCCAGAATTATACAAGCAAAAAGAGCAATCCGATGTCTCAAAAATATTCTTTGGAGTACTCAAATATCGAAAAAGAAAAAATATCTAGTTTATTATATTATGATGCAGAAACTTGGAGGCTTACAGAAAAAAACAAAATCAAAATATGAAGTAGTGGAAATGGATGCAATCAGAGGGTCATTAGGTCATTACGTATATCCAGAAGAGAACATATCAGAAATGAAGACATTAAAAATCGAATGGGAATAGAAGGAACAATAATAAAGATATAGAGAGAAGACAACTGATCTGGTATGGACACTTGAATAGAATAAATGACGAGAAACTTCCAAAACAATGTCTGGAATGGCAACCTCCTGAACATCGGAAGCGAGGGAGACCGAAAGTTAATTGGACCACCGGCATCCGGAAAGCGATTAGCGCGTGAGACCTCGGGGATGACCTGTGGCAAAATAGGAAGGAATGGAATTTGGGAATCGGACAACGCCGCAAGACGTTCTAAACAGATCATATATCATATATCTCAGATAATTTAAAAAAATAATGGTAAAAAACAAATTCAGACTCTAAAAACTTTAATGTTTGTAGGGTTTTGAAGTTTAAAATTGCTTTATCTTAAAATCGTAAAATTTGACTTAGCTTGTTTTCCCCCTGTACCCTTCAATTCTAAATCCATTTAATTAAATGGCTAAAACGTAATTAAATCACCCTCAAGACCCATGATCCCCCCTGACACGAATGACATGAATTTTTCATTTAAAAACAACAAAAAATATATCTAATGAATATGAAAAAAATATATTACTACATCATTTATAAATTAGAATGACTCTAAATATACTTTCTAAATAATAATGTAAACGTACTTTGTAATAACCTCGACAATTAAGTAGGTACTACCTGATTGGATATAAAGTACTGATAGCTACATCCGATCGCAACAATTTATTTAATTAGAGTAAAAATCCATGTTCGGCGTACGAAGTTACTAATTGCCACAATACGGGTTGGAAACAGTTATTCTGAATTTTTTAAGTAACAAACAGCTAATTTGATGGAAAATATCATAGGTCTGGATCCCGCGTATGAAAAAAAAGTTGATTAATAGCAAGCTGAAAATTTGTTAATAGCTTAAGGGTGTATAGTCGGATAAACTTTCATATATGGGAACACTGGAACAGGAGCAGTTTTAATTTTGGAACAGGTTACAAATTTGGAACGGTCCGACCACGAAAACGGCACATTTATTTTGTCCGACAGAATAGACTTAAACTCTCCGAACAGAGATTAGACTCTCGTGCAAAAATCAGACTGCTATTTATCACCTGTCATAATTCCTGGCATTTGACATATTCTACATGTTCCACTCATTAAAACTTCCATTTGGTGATAAATAGCAGTCTGATTTTTGCATGAGAGTTTAATCTCTCTTCGAAGAGTTTAAGTCTGTTCTGTCGGACAAAATACATGTGCCGTTTTCGTGATCTGACCGTTCCAAATTTTTAACCTGTTCCACAATTAAAACTTCCCCTGTTCCAGTGTTCCCGTATATCAAAGTTTGTCTTACTAGACACCCTTAAGCTATTAACAAATTTTCAGCTTGCTATTAATCAACTTTTTTTTCATACGCGGGATCCAGACCTATCATGATCGAGAACGATATCGGCAAATTGTCACGGAAGCTACCCACGCCTAAATTTGGGCACGGTACTTAAAGAAGAAAAAGAACGTGATAATTACAGATGCGGTTATTTACACTACTTAAGTATATAGGTTTGAGCCCGGAGGCATATTTACAGATGCTAGCGTGTGTAGACGCCAGGGTGTTGAAATCAGTTAGGGTTTGAAAAAACAGTACAACTACAGATGCTAGTGTGTGTAGACACCAGGGTGTTGAAATCAGTTAGAGTTTGAAAAAACAGTACATTTACAGATGCTAGCGTGTGTTGACACCAGGGTGTTGAAATCAGTGAGGGTTTGTGGTTTGTGTCCAATCAGCTAGAACAACATTATGTAAAGCGTACACGAAAATATGCCCTCAGTCGTGTCACAAAACCTGAATTGTGACATAATAAATTTTGTTTAAAAGCAAAAGAATTACAAGTAATAAAGTTAACTGATAATATTTACAACGTCACATTCTCCAATAAATCTTATGTATATGTAGTTCATACTGATATTGCAATGTGCGACTGTCCACGAGGACAAGGGGGTGCATTTTGTAAGCACCAATGTGCAGTTGAAATGAAAAGACACATTCATATATTTAAATAATTGCCCTAGACTAACTTTTAATGATAGGGTTTCACTGGCGAAACTGGCAGAGTGACCAGACATTGACGAGCCCTTTTTTAACACCATGACCGACTTAACTAAGACAGATAACAACATAAATATATCTGAGCAGCCAATCACATACAATAAAAGTTTCTTCGATACAAACATGGATTTTTTTGTTCAAAATTTGCCAAAAGATCCTTCTGATAATGAAAGCTGTAACGAAGAAATTAATAAACAGAGAAAAACATAGAAAACATGAGGAACATAATTACTTCCAATCAAGGCAGCCACATGAAGAAAATTCTGGGGCTACTTAACAATCAGCTAAAGAAAATCGAAAATCCATCAGATTTTTTTTATTTTTGTACGTTAGTCAAAGCCCCTATACGTTCGTAAAAAACCGAGGCAACAAAAGAAAAAAAAAAGAAGTAGAAACCTGATGAGAAACATCACACAGAACCAACATAACGCTAAATGGCATGGATCTGCTCATTAACCTAATATTATTTTTTATGTTGTTCTTTTGTTTTAATATATTGATATTGTTCATATCCCAAATAGTCCATGTGGTGAGACCGCTCCCGTCTGGAAAAATTTCTGATTCGGTTTCTTTGTGGATCCCTGTTCAAAAATGTCCCCTTTAAACAAATCTGAAGGGTGCCGGGCGGAATTTTTGGGCAGAAATTGTTTAAACAATTTTTTTAAACAAATACAAAAGATCACGTTTTTTGCTCCGGAACATATATTTTTGAGTTTTGTGGGTCATTCTGAACAAGAAAGGTATCTTGTAATTTTTTTCAGAAATTGATAGTTTTGGAGTTATAGGCGCCCACTACTTAAAAAATAGGAATATTGAATCGATATTTGTGGTAGAATTACGAGATATTTATGAGCTCTCGAAGTGATATAGTTTTGATTTTTGAGCTCATCCCCTTCACCCCCAAACAACCCTTTAATTGACTTAACTTGAGAAAACTGAGAAAAATGCTAAGAGAAAAATTAAAATATATCGTATCGCGGATATAATTCATATAAATTATATATTCTAAGAATAAACTCTTAAATCACGCGCATTTCGATTATTGAGCTACAACTCCTTCGCAAGAAAACCACCCCATCTTCGCGACTTAAAAGAGAGTTGTACTTAAAATGAATTAAACTCATTATTTGGCGACTACATATCGTTTAATAATTTATGGCCACGCAAAATATACGCATCTCAATTATTTAATTGCAATTTGCTTTTTATAGTGCAGTCACTGAAGGTAAAAATCAATTATGACTTTCGATTTCGGTGAACCTCCATTCATTTTCACGAAAATTGGTGAGTGGATAGAGGTTACCTCAAAAAACAAAGGTAACATGGTGCCAACTTGCGCTTTTAGCCTGGGGTAGATGTCACCCCTTATCGGGGTGAAAATTACTTTATTAAAAATAACTCCACAAATCGATAGAGGGACAAATTCTAAGCAAAGTTTGTTATATAAAGTTATTAGAATAAATCAATACTTTTTAATTATTAAAGATAAAAAATTTTCGTGAACAAAATTTGAAATGTGAAATGTAAAAATTTTTCGTGAATTAAATTAACTATTTGGCGAGTACATACCGTTTAATAATTTTTTTCTATTCTCATACTATAATATACCAATTATGATGTCACTACCTGTATCATAATGAACTTCATTATGATACAGATTTTCATTAAGATACAGATTTTTAACCAACAGTGACCAATGGCGAGTCAAATACATACGCTTTGACAGTTCTCAATATGTAAACAAACCGTCAAACTGACAAACTACTGAATTTATTTGTGTTACAAAATTAATAAATTTGAATATATTTTTTGTTGTGAATGATCATAGAAAAAATAGTGTATACAACTTGCGTTTAATTATCATTATGAAGCTCGTACTCTATACGAAATTCGCCGCATACGGCTCGTTTCGTAACCCTCATACTCGCTTCATAATGACCATCATTAAATGCTCGTTGCATAATATACTAATGAGCTCTCAAAATACGCGCATTTTGATCATTAAATTGCAATTTCTTTTGTATAGTGCAGCCACTGAAGGTAAAAATCCACTATTACCTTCAATTTCGGTGAACCTTCATCGATTTCTACGAAAATTGGTAAGTTGCCCGCCCCCCACTTGCAAAAATTAAAAAACAAATAGCGTTGATTTATGAGCTCCCCCCTAAGTCGGCCCCCACCACTACTTAAAAATAGGAATATTGAAACGATCTTTGCGGTAGAATTACGAGATATTTATGAGCTCTCGAAGTGATATAGTTTCGATTTTTGAGCTCATCCCCTTCACCCCCAAACAACACTTTAATTGACTTAACTTGAGAAAACTGAGAAAAACGCTAAGAGAACGCTAAGAACGCTAAATTATATATTCTAAGAATAAACTCTTAAATCACGCGCCACCCCACCCCATCTTCCCGACTTAAAAGAGAGTTGTACTTAAAATGAATTAAACTCATTATTTGGCGACTACATATCGTTTAATAATTTATGTGCACGCAAAATACGCGCATTTTAATTATTTAATTGCAATTTGCTTTTTATAGTGCAGTCACTGAAGGTAAAAATAAATTATGACTTTCGATTTCGGTGAACCTCACAGACCATATATATACTTATAGACGTTTCACGACCATGTTAATCTTTCGGATCGAATTAACGCCATCTCTTGATTGGAATGGGAACTAAATTGACAAATTTTAGTTACGTGGGAATTTCAACTTATAAATTTTGCGGGATTTTTGATGAAATTTCGCAGGAAATTAAAACAACAGAAAGACAATTCAATGTTTTATTCAATATTTTACTGAAAACTTCAAAAATTCCAATTTGTTTTCAAAATGCTAAACACTACTGCCATGTGTCACGTGAAAGCACTGATGTGTAATATTGAGTTGAATGAAAATTTTTGAAAAAATCTTGTAGGATGATTGTTTAGATAAATATTACCTTATAATCTTTTACAAACTTCCAAAAATATATAGGCCAGAAATGTTGATGACACACTTGTCTTGTCTATTGGAATAAACTGTTTCAGGATCTATTATATTGTTTTTTTAAATGTGGAGAAACACAACACCGGATGATCAATGTAAACTAAAAATTCTACTCATAAAAACGGATGGTTAATACAATTGATTAATATTGTGATTAAATCTAATTAAAAACGTAACACCACTATAATAAAATAATTAAACCACAAACTGTAAAATAAAAAGTAAATAACAAATGAATTTAATTGTCAACTGTCAGTTGTTAAATATGACAAGAAAATTGACTGACAGCGACATCTCTGGATTGGAATGGTAACTAATTTGCTGTCTTGACCTTGACAATTTACGTGAAACGTCTATGAATGAGTATGTATGGTTTGTGGTGAACCTCCATTCATTTTCACGAAAATTGGTGAGTGGATAGAGGTTACCTCAAGAAACAAAGGTAACATGGTGCCAACTTGCGCTTTTAGCCTGGGGTAGATGTCACCCCTTGTCGGGGGTGAAAATTACTTTATTAAAAATAACTCCACAAATCGATAGAGGGACAAATTCTAAGCAAAGTTTGTTATATAAAGTTATTAGAATAAATCAATACTTTTTAATTATTAAAATAAAAAATTTTCGTGAACAAAATTTGAAATGTGAAATGTAAAAATGTTTCGTGAATTAAATTAACTATTTGGCGAGTACATACCGTTTAATAATTTTTTTCTATTCTCATACTATAATATACCAATTATGATGTCACTACCTGTATCATAATGAACTTCATTATGATACAGATTTTCATTAAGATACAGATTTTTAACCAACAGTGACCAATGGCGAGTCAAATACATACGCTTTGACAGTTCTCAATATGTAAACAAACCGTCAAACTGACAAACTACTGAATTTATTTGTGTTACAAAATTAATAAATTTGAATATATTTTTTGTTGTGAATGATCATAGAAAAAATAGTGTATACAACTTGCGTTTAATTATCATTATGAAGCTCGTACTCTATACGAAATTCGCCGCATACGGCTCGTTTCGTAACCCTCATACTCGCTTCATAATGACCATCATTAAATGCTCGTTGCATAATATACTAATGAGCTCTCAAAATACGCGCATTTTGATTATTAAATTGCAATTTCTTTTGTATAGTGCAGCCACTGAAGGTAAAAATCCACTATTACCTTCAATTTCGGTGAACCTTCATCGATTTTTACGAAAATTGGTAAGTTGCCCCCCCCCACTTGCAAAAATTAAAAAACAAATAGCGTTGATTTATGAGCTCCCCCCTAAGTCAGCCCCCACCACTACTTAAAAATAGGAATATTGAAACGATCTTTGCGGTAGAATTACGAGATATTTATGAGCTCTCGAAGTGATATAGTTTCGATTTTTGAGCTCATCCCCTTCACCCCCAAACAACACTTTAATTGACTTAACTTGAGAAAACTGAGAAAAACGCTAAGAGAAAAATTAAAATATATCGTATCGCTGATATAATTCGTATAAATTATATATTCTAAGAATAAACTCTTAAATCACGCGCATTTAGATTATTGAGCTACAACCCCTTCGCAAGAAAACCACCCCACCCCATCTTCCCGACTTAAAAGGGAGTTGTACTTAAAATGAATTAAACTCGTTATTTGGCGACTACACATCGTTTAATAATTTATGTGCACGCAAAATACGCGCATTTTAATTATTTAATTGCAATTTGCTTTTTATAGTGCAGTCACTGAAGGTAAAAATGAACTATGAGTTTCGATTTCGGTGAACCTCCATTCATTTTCACGAAAATTGGTGAGTGGATAGAGGTTACCTCAAGAAACAAAAGTAACATGGTGCCAACTTGCGCTTTTAGCCTGGGGTAGATGTCACCCCTTGTCGGGGGTGAAAATTACTTTATTAAAAATAACTCCACAAATCGATAGAGGGACAAATTCTAAGCAAAATTTGATATATAAAGTTATTAGAATAAATCAATAATTTTTGAATTATTAAAGATAAAAAATTTTCGTGAAAAAAATTTGAAATGTGAAATGTAAAAATATTTTGTGAATTAAATTAATTATTTGGCGAGTACATATCGTTTAATAATTTTTTTCTATTCTCATACTATACGCTCTGAGCTTTCGCTGGTGTCGCTCCTAGCGGATTAGTAATGCAACTTTCACCGGTAATTTTTAAATTTATTATTTAATTGTTATCGCTTAATATTTACAACGCAAAAAAGTAATTAAATTGTAATCGATTTTTTTAAGATTTTGCTAATCATTTGGACGTTCTATTGATGAAATATTTATTTCTTACTTCGAATACTTTCACAATTATCGTGTAGATGCCGCTAATATTAATAGATTAATTTATAATTACATATTACGGAACATTAAAAAAACTTAAATTCACTATTTAAAACGTAAGTATATATAAGGTAAAAATATATACCACAGCTTTGACCAACTAATATTTTTTGTAATTAATGTTTTTATTTTTAATTTTAAATTAAACACAATTTCCAGTAAACGTTTACAGACTTGTCACTACTGGCGCTTACGAACTTTTAAATATCCCCCTACGTACGAGCTCACAGCGTATAATATATCAATTATGATGTCACTACCTGTATCATAATGAACTTCATTATGATACAGATTTTCATTAAGATACAGATTTTTAACCAATTAATAGGCTATTGATTATGTACTATAGAAAGGAACTACAACGTTAACGGGGTTTTATTATTTCATATGGTCAACGAATCTCTATATATGAAAAAACCGCGGAGTGCTACCATTTAAAGGGGTGCGTTTTTGAGAAATGGGTGAATTAGTCCCTGGGCACAGGTTACATTAGGGTGAGTTCTATGCACTTTTGGTAGAAACATACTTACATAAAAATTGTTCCTGGTTAAATTTCCTATCTAAATATAACTTTTTAAAGTCAAGGATACTTTTTTTTACAAAAATATATTCAAAAGAAAAAGCACAAAGAAACCCAAAAGAAAGAAATTTTGTTTTTTGTCCCATAACTTTTGTCCACGGAGATATAGGTATAGACATTGCTTTACAGAAAAAAAAACTTACATATTTTCTCTTTAAAATGGTGTTTGGAAGAGGTCATTAGTATCTACAGTTTTCGAAATATGATTTTTCAAAGTTTGCCACTCACAGCAATTTTGGGCAATTTTCCTTGTTATTTCGCAAATATTGTTCTGTAACTTTTTTCTACGCAAGTTTAGGCATATGCAATGGTACATGTAAGAGGAATAGAAATTAATTACCTTTAAAATGTTCCACTGTATAATGTCGTACGACTTCTTTTAAAGAGGTTATCTTTTTCAAGATTTTATACTTTTAACGAGTTTTTATATTTTTTACGATTATTTTTTAAATTTCCCATTATAACTTTTTTTTCTACATGTTGGTATATACTCGTATTATATAATAAAAAAGAAAGCTTATTCTGTTTACTTTAAAATGGTGTATTATAAAAAATTCTAGGATTATTTTTGAATAAGATATGGTTTTTCAAAATGTAATAAGTACTTTCATCGATTTTTGATTTTAGGATTATTTTTTAAATTTCTCATTACAACTTTTTTCTGTGATTATGTGTTATGATTGAATCTTATTTTTTATAGGTAATACTTTGGATCCACTTGGATTAGTTCCAATATTTACTGTCAAAGCTCCTGCACCACAAGCTTTGCTTGAAAAAATAGCATGTAAATGTACATGTACATACAAAGGATGTACAAAAAACTGCGGTTGTAGGAAGATAGGAATTAGTTGTTCAATATTCTGCAAAGGGTGTATGTGCATGGGTACTAATTGTGGGAACTCTAAGATAACTGAGGTGTCAGAGGAAGATATTGAAGCTAATGCTAAAGAAGAGATGGACTTTGATTTTGAAAATTTTTTAAATGTCAACGTTTAATTAATTTTAACTAAAGTGATGTTTTCTAAGACTAATGTTTATGTAATTTAGAAGAAAAAAGAAATAATTTTAAATAATACAGTTAAAAATATCAAAGAATCACTCGGTTTCCATTATTTAAATATAGATAATACACCATTTTAAAGAACAGAAAATAAGCCCTCTTTATTGAGCAATATATAGTATATTCATGTACAAGAAAAAAAAAGTTATAATGAGAAATTTAAAAAATAATCCTAAAATCAAAAATCGTTGCAAGTACTTATTACATTTTGAAAAATAATATCTTATTCAAAAATAATCCTAGAATTTTTTGTAATACACCATTTTAAAGTAAACAAAATAAGCTTTTTTTATTATATAATATAATATATGCCTAAATGTAGAAGAAAAAAAGTTATAATAAAAAATTTCAAAAATAATCGTAAAAAATGTAAAAAATAATATTTTTTTATATTAGGTATTATATAATATATAATATAATATTATATTATATATACTATATATAATATATTATATATTTTTATATTATATTATAAAAAATAGTTAAAAGTATAAAACCTTGACAAACCATAATCTCTTTATGGTTTTTAAGCTGACATAAAGTCGTACAACGTTATACAGTAGACCATTTTAAAGGTAATTGATTTCTATTCCTGTTACGTGTACCATTGCATATACCTAAAGTTACGTAGAAAAAAGTTACAGAACAATATTTGCGAAATAACAAGGAAAATTGCCCAAAATTGCTGTGAGTGGCGAACTTTGAAAAATCATATTTCGAAAACTATAAATCTTAATTACCTCTACTAAACAACATTTTAAAGAAGAAATATGTAGGTTTTTTTTCTGTAAAGCAATGTCTATACCTATATCGTCGTGGACAAAAGTTATGGGACAAAAAACAAAATTTCTTTCTTTTGGGTTTCTTTGTGCTTTTTCTTTTGAATATATTTTTGTAAAAAAAAGTATCATTGACTTTAAAAAGTGATATGTAGATAGGAAATTTAACCAGGAACAATTTTTATGTAGGTATGTTTGTACCAAAAGTGCATAGAACTCACCCTAATGTAACCTGTGCCCAGGGACTAATTCGCCCATTTCTCAAAAACGCACCCCTTTAAATGGTAGCACTCCGCGGTTTTTTCATATATAGGTGTCCATTGACTATATGAAATAATAAAACCCCGTTAACGTTATAGTTCCTTTTAGCTATCTTATTTTGAATATAATCAATAGCCTATAAGGCAGGGCAATCGTTTGTCATCATTACTCTTCAACTTATGCGAAGAAAAAATAGGAAAGAATAGGACTAGAAGACCAGAAAAGAAAAATGAATAACAGGAACGGATGGCTAAAAATCACATATCAAGCCAAAGAAGATCTCCGTACATAAAGAAAAGTGAAAATGAAGAATGAACAAACTTTTCAATTCATAGTATTGTAATATGAACGATTGTGTATTCACACAATTACGCCAGTCAATGGGAGCAAGAATAGGATAATACCTCTGATAATGAGCGCCGAATTCTATCCTCTTCTTCTTATGGTGCCTATTTGTTACGGATGTTGGACACTAACATGGCTATTCTGACTTTGTTGACTGCTGCCCTGAAAAGTCCGGTTCTATCCTACTGCATGGATTTTAATGAAATTTTATGAATAGCTTCTACTTATCTCACGATTCAAAGTCGATGTGTGCTTTTATCGTGGGGGTGTTTCCCACCCCTTCTTAGGGGTAGAAAATTTTTGGTTGAAATAACTACGGAATTCGATAGAGAACCTAATTCTAAGCAAAAACTGTTCTACAATTTTTTTTTGAAAAATCAATACTTTTTGAGTTATTCGGGGTTGAACACATTTTCGAACGGTTTTTTGCGAATACCTTAAAAACTGTGCATCTAACTAAGAAAACTATATAAAACATTTTTGTAGGATATAAAAAGACAAAGAGATACTTGCCTTCACAAATCTTCTAGTGATAATACACAAAGAGATATCGTAGGTGAAAAGAGTTTGTTTTTTTGGTACATGCTTAAATTGGTGTATTCAACTTGAAATAACAGGGAAACGGTCGATTTTATGTGTATAATGCAACCAATATCTTTGATAGTGCTTTAAAAGACCTTTAAAATGAGCAATATTAAAGGTCCATTACATTCAAACTATAGACCAGGGCGCATCTGTAAAAATATTAGTACATTTAGACGTTGAGAGGTGACTCAAATTTTTTTGCAGAAATTACTTGAAAATATCTCAAATAATAATATTTGAGTTATCCTCCCTCTCAAAAAGGTACGGAACATTGTTTAAATAATCAAAATGTCAAAAATGAAGGAAAAACTAGATTTTTTTCTTCGTTTTTTGATTATAACTTTAAAAGTATTCATTTCCGAGAAAAATTGAACTCACATAAAAGTTGCGTAATTAAATTTTCTACAACATAGAATTGGTTAAAAATTTAAAAAATAGTCACCCTTGTTGCAAAATAGCAATAATTACGAAAAAACCTTACAAAAACAAGTATTCGCATTTTACGTTTTTCAACCATTTATGCTACACCTAGGACTTTATATTTCACCCAGATAAACTTTATGATACAGTAAAGCAGTACTGTAAATATCATTAAGATCTGTTTAATAGATTTTGCAAAATAAATTTTGTATTCCAGCTTTCGCAAAAAAAAAAAATCATTTTTTCAAAATGTTACAGGATTGAAAATAAAGCAGATAGCAAGTTGAAATTTTTTTTGCCCATAGAAGTGTTGGACTGTACCTTTCATTTGCAATATGCAAAATTAAAATCAATTAACTACCACCGCGGCGCTCAGGAATTTTTTAAATAAACATTCATTATTGGTGCTACGCGCAGGACAGCGGATAGTTTGCTCTGATTGGACATTCCAATGACCTTTGATAATGATTGATACATTTTAATTTTTATTACATTTCGATATAAATAAATAAATTTGTTTGTTGCAAAATAAAAACACATACTTTATCTTTTGAAATAAACCTTTTTCGTACGAGTGGTCGTTATACCATTAACCTTGGATCTTTTGATCACTGAGTGTGTTTCAAAGATCTACATCTTTTGTTTTTAAACAAAAACTTTCTTTGTTCATATATTTTAACTTAAAGAATAAAAGTTTATTATTTTTAAACACATGCAATTGTTTAAACAATATTTCACAAACAATAATAAAATTAGAATAGAATATAAATATTATTATGCTTTATTGTCGTATATAATATCACAAGAGAGAAAATTTTGCCGGCAATATTTTCGACTGGTATGAAAGTTTGTTGCCTGGCAATTTTCGCGAATTAAATTTTGACTTAAATCACGAGATTTTGTCAAAATTTCATGAGCGAAAATTACCAAAAGACAACGAACTTGAATGAAACCAGGAGAAAATTTTGCCGGTAAATAATTTTCTCTCGAACGATATTCGACAAGACTATTTCACGAGACAATTAATGCACCATATCAACGAAATATAATTTTTATTTATTTGTTATTACCATACACTTTCGTGACGGATCTGTCATAATTTTGTCGCTGAGAAATCACGTCGCTAACGAGTTTTGTCAGTAGGAAACGATGCGTTGCTATGAAGTTTTATCAAAGGTAATACCACGAGTCCTCTAAATTTTATCGATACATTTTTTTGTTTTCACGAAAACTTCTTTATTTGGTAAAATTACGAAAACAAACCGAATGATAACATCACGAGTCCGACGGACGAGTGATTTTATCCATTTCGGTTTGTTTGAGTGATTTTACCCTAAATAAAGAAGTTTAAGTATGAAAACGAAAAAATTTATTAAGCAAAATTTAGAGGACGAGTGGTATTTGAAAAGATTATTTTGTGAACCAATATGTATTATTAGTAAATACGGGCATCTATAAAATATTTTTAAGACAACTAGGATCAATGTCTTAAGTAGGTTATAGATAAATTATTTTATATTTTTAAATTTAGGGTACCTTAAGTTTTATCAGGGAAGAGACTGTTTTATCAAGGAAGAGGCTGTTTTATCAGTATTACACTCAATGATTGGCTAGAACGACGCGTGGTGATTGGCTGAAAAAGCAAAAACGTCAGAATTTGACAGGTGAAAAAAATAATCAGTTAAAAACAGTCTAGTGAAATAGTCACTGAAAATTTTTACAATGTATGGACAAAGCTTACATACAGTCAAAAAAAAAAAATAATATCAACAACAAATAACAAATAACAACTACAATTTACTAAAATTAGATAAATCGTCAATATACAGTAAATATGATATAAAACCAAAGACAAAAACAATTAATTGCAAAATTTATATAAATTGCAAATTGAACATACCTACAACAAATAAAATACAACACTAGGAATTGACAGTTTAAGCTGCTGCGTATGAAACCCAATTTTCTTAGTTATTCATTAAGAAATTCTTCTATTGAACAATATGGTCTTTTAGATAGATAGGCTTTGGTCATTTTACGGAACTTTGGGAAAGATGTTGCAGATTTAAGTTGTAAAGGGAGATGGTTGTAAAGTTTTTTTGCGGAATATAATATAGATTTCTTTACTAACTCAGTGGATGGGATCGGCAAATAAATATCAAAGATTGAATTTCTGGTGGAGTTAATATGATTGGGCCTTGCTGGAAAGACATGAAGGTGTTTACGAATTAAACAAACCGTTTCTAGAATATATAAAGATGGAAGTGTTAAAATTTCGTGATTTCTGAAGTAACTTCTGCAATGTGTAGATCTTCTGAGGCCAAACAGATATCTTATTGCTCTTTTTTGCAATTTAAAAATAACATCAAATTGAGCAGCTATACTAAAACCCCAAAAAGGAAGACCATATCGAAGATGAGACTCGAACAACGAAAAATATGTTATTTTAGAAGATGCTAAATTGAGTTCCCTTGAGACAGATCTTATTGCATAGCAAGCTCAGGCGAGTTTCTTACTTAACGAATCGATATGAAGGGACCATTTGAGGTGGCTGTCTAAAAAAATACAAAGAAATTTTACAGAATCAACGGTACTGGTCTGGCTGTTATTAAGAGGCAAAGGTTGAAGAGCCCCTTTATAGGATAATGCTACTGTTTTCTCCATATTAAAAGAGAGTAAATTAGAGTCAGACCAGGTCTTTATCGTCAGTAGATCCGAAGTTATAGTTTCATGAAGAGATGCAATAGTTGAGTTGCTCCAAGTGATACTGGTATCATCAGCAAAAAGAAAAATTTTCCCATCGATTTTTAAATTAGTGATGTCATTTATAAAGATAAGGAACAGAAGAGGACCCAATACTGAACCTTGCGGTACTCCACATACAATGTTTTTGAGACTAGAGTCAGTATCATTTGCTCTAACTAGTTGTTTCCTATTATTCAAGTAGGATTGGAACCAATTCAAAGAAATACCTCTAATTCCATAGAAATTTAGTTTTTTAATCAAGATGTCGTGATTTACACAATCAAAAGCTTTGGCATAGTCTCAGAAAGCAGTGGCAGTATAAAGATTATTGTTTAGTGCTTGATAAACCTCATGTAGTACAGAAAACATGGCATCAGTGGTACATTTATTAGTTAAAAAGCCGAACTGATTTTGAGATAAAATGTTGTTATCAACGATAAAGGACATAAGTCGAGTTTTAATGAGTGTCTCAATAATTTTGGAGAGTGCCGGTAGTAAGGCAATAGGTCTATAGTTCAGGCATTAGATTTTTCACCACCCTTATGAAGAGGAATAATAATGGCTGTCTTTAGGCACTCTGGAAATTTACCTTTTTCGAAGGAATCATTAATTAGTGAGACGAGGATTTCCAACACATTTTCTGTGAGATTAGAGAAAATTTTTATAGATAGTCCATCAGTACTAGAGAATGATTTGCTTTTGATACTATTGATTGTTTGGGTCAGTTCAGAGTTATCGACTGGTTTTAAAAAGAATGAATTCGAGACCTTTCTTGAATTAAGCGCTGGTTTCCTCGAAAGCGGTGCCGACAACGTCCGATCGTAACACTGCGATGAATGACATCATAAAAAACTGTACCATGCAAAATAATAGCGTTGGTTTCCAAGGATGCGTTGGAAGCCACCGCTTGCTGAGCTTGCACATGCCATTGCCCCAGTGAAGAACCTTGAATTTTTCACCGTAATCTGACGTAATTCATCGCAGTGCTACGGTGGCTGTTTGTCGGTGCCGCTTTCGAGGAAACCCAGGCTTAGGGAGATAAGAAATGGGATATTGTTGCGGCAAAATAGTTGATGTTATATTTTTACTCACATTAACGCAGTAATCGTTTATCACAGACCAGGTTTCTTTTGCAACACTTTTAGAGCTTCCCAGACGATTTTGATAATAGGCTTTTTTAGCTGATTTGACAAGTTTTAGATATGTTGTCCTGTACTTTGTGATATATTCAGTGACAGAAACATTGGTAGTAAATTTCTTGATGTATAGAAGTGAACGCATATTCTTAGCTGATATGCGGATACCTTTTGTAGACAATATATGTAGCTTTTGTAATCCTTGTAGGAGAATTAACGTGCATTGAGAGACCATACGATTCAACAGGGACACTTTTGTAGCACAAGCAGCAGCATAATTAATAGGTCTGCATCCCGCGTATGAAAAAAAAGTTGATTAATAGCAAGCTGAAAATTTGTTAATAGCTCCAGGGTGTCTAGTCGGACAAACTTTGATATATGGAAACACTGGAACAGGGGAAGTTTTAATTGTGGAACAGGTTAAAAATTTGGAACAGTCAGACCACGAAAACGGCACATGTATTTTGTCCGACAGAACAGACTTAAACTCTCAGAACAGAGATTAAACTCTCATGCAAAAATCAGACTGCTATTTGTCACCAAATGGGCGTTTTAATGAGTGGAACATGTAGAATATGTCAAGTGACAGGAATTATGACAGGTGATAAATAGCGGTCTGATTTTTGCATGAGAGTTTAATCTCTGTTCGGAGAGTTTAAGTCTGTTCTGTCGGACAAAATAAATGTGCCGTTTTCGTGGTCTGACCGTTCCAAATTTTTAACCTGTTCCACAATTAAAACTGCCCCTGTTACAGTGTTCCCATATATCAAAGTTTATCCGACTAGACACCCTTAAGCTACTAACAAATTTTCAGCTTGCTATTAATCAACTTTTTTTTCATACGCGGGATCCAGACCTATAATGTTAAAGTCACCGCATAGAATTTTTCTGCTTTTATGAGGCAGGACATCTAACAAATTTAGCAGGTTCTGAAAAAATAGTTCCACTGTAGAGTCAGGTGATCTATAAATGCAAATAATGTAAAGATTAAGATTTTTATTATAAACTAAGGAAAACTCAAAGACGGATTCGCTTAACAAAAAGTCATATTTTGTTACCAGAGATAAATCATTATTTCTAGAGAGAATTAGGGTGCCTCCATGAGCCGAACTTGGACGATCATACCTGGAAATTGTGGTATATTTTTCTACAAAAAAAGGCTCGTTGACTTCAAGCCAGTGCTCTATAACCGCAACTATCGGGGGAAATCCTAATTCCTCCAGAAACAAAAATAATTCTCAGTTTTATTTCTTATAGAACGAATATTAATCAGAACCATACCAAAGTTGTCATCACTAAAATAATTTGGGGTTTCTAGTCCCTCAGAATACGTCGCGTTGTTTAAAAATTTCGCTTTGGAGAGCCAGTGGAATAATAACTTTGGTGACATTCCCTTGACTTTTGTAGGTGTATAATTCTTTCCGAACTGAGATAGGACCTATAAGCGGCAAGATCAGCTTCCACTTCAGCTGGACCAATTCCGTAGGCATGGTTAAATTCTAGAATAACTTTTGGTAGTTCTTCGGTCTTAATAGGTATTCCTTCGGAAGCCAAAAAGAGTTTCACGCTGGTGTTGGTGTATCCATCATAAAATACAGAAGAAGGCTGGCCGTGTAGAAAAGCAAGATGTAGTTTAATTGCTTTTAAGATATCCGATTCCCTTAATCTTGCAAGAAGATATCGACTGTTCGAGTTATTAGTTAGCCTAACTCTTGGCGGTGTTAAAGGATTCAAATTTATGGATGGTTCCAGAGTATCTTTCTTAATAAAATTGATATGGGAACGGAAAGGCTCTTTTGATTTGCAAACTGTGATGGCCTGCTTGTCTGTAAATATATTTGTGTTTTCAACTTCATTTTTATTGTTGCCTGGAATAGTAATTGGATTTTCCAAGCTAACCGGGCTTCTGATGTATTTCGGATTCATATTTTGTTCAGTTGAAGTCTTTGGTTCAGAGTATGATGATTCTGTGGACCATTTAATGTTGACACCAGGTGGCCAATTTTCCTTATTAAATAATAAGTCGATAGACGTTTTAGATTTTATGCCTATTTTGAATGAGGAACCAGTTGCTGTGTTGGCGTCTTGAAGTAGAGCGTAACATCGAATATATTCCTTAATACCTAGCTTCTCTTTAATGTAGTGAACTACTTGAATAGGGGTGTAAATTGGGGTTAAGTTGCTAATAACAACAAAGTGACATTTATCTTCCGCAATTTTTGATTTTTTGACTGGACTAGCTTCGAAATGAATGTCTTCAGTTTGGGTACTTGAGGTGGCATATACTATGTTTCTCTTCACTACCTCTTTCTTCATTTGTATAGCACAGGGGTGGGCAAAGTGCGGCCCTCGGGCCGCATGCGGCCCTTTATACATTTTTTGCGGCCCGCGGAAAAAGTGAATTATTTTCATTTAAAGATGTTTTTAAATTATTGCTAATATTAATAAATATAGATAATGCAGCTATTAATTAAAACTTTCGCAGCGGGTGATTTTTCCGCAAATTTTCAACATAACGCGGGCAATTATTTGGGTTTCCGGCAGAGTTTTGTCGGCTCCCTGAATGAAATCCACGAAATTTGAACAAATGGAAACGATATTTTTGAAGTAGTCTGGAACTGTTTTTAAAATTTTAAATTAACGCTGTAACCACCTAGTAAGTGCAACAACTGACGGAGCACCAAATTTAAGAGCAGCAAATATTTTAATGTTGAGAAAACTTAAATATTACGTCCATGAACAATTTTCAGAATATCAGTTATTATTTTTTACTGCTTCTTAATCCATGAGCAGGTATCGTGCAAATATTTTGCAAGTAGTCAACGCCAACGTCATTTCAATTATAACTAATATTGTTAATTATTCGTTCAATAGGATTAAATGTGCATATTTTTATATTATTCAATTCTTTCAAAGAAAACAAAAACAATGAAGGGAATCTAAGATTTTTCAAATTTATAACTTTGTTTATTTTGATTTAAATGACGCGTGTTTCATATTAATACGTATGATGCGTGTTTGCATCTATTTAAGCACGGAATTTCCCTTCAAATATTTAAGTAACTAATAGCAATGTGAAAATAGAATTTACTATTTTATTTGGGAATAAGCCACAATTTAAGTTTGAAATTAAATTTATTTGACGTTTCCATTTCCACTTCGGAAATCGTTATCAAAATACAAAACATTAATAATTAAACTAATTAAATAAATGCTTAGTTTATTAATGTTTTGTATTTTGATAACGATTTGGAAATCGAAACGTAAAATAAATTTATTTTCAAACTTAAACTGTGGCTTATTTCCAAATAAAATAGTAAATTGCATAAGATGTCACAAGGAAATAGCTTCAGAACAATATAAGCGAAAAAAGAAATAGATATATAATAGAAAAAATAAATAAATATATAGATACACATATATTTGAGGGAAATACCATCTTTAATTAAGTGCGAATGCGGTTTAGGGGGGAGGGGTATGGTTTCAAAAATTTGAAATTTTTGATTTTTTTATTATTTTAAATGAATGTACATAAATAAATAAATAAATAAACTTCAAGAATACTCTCTAAAATTTTTAGCTTGACCGGAGTAAAATTACCAGAAGTAGAGCATGTTTAATATCCCTACCTTCGACTCGTTTTGCACCTTTGCAGTAGCTTGAGCGTAGTGAGAAACGTTCAACAGCTGTTCCTCTTCTCTTTTGTAAATTATTCCGCGATTCAAAACATATTTCGGCGTGCATCACTTTACGATTTGACAGACAAAAACAGAAATAAAAGTTGTCAAACCAAACGCGTTTTTCTCAAAACTGCTTTTTTCAAAGGCGGTGGACATTGTAACTCATAAACTACCTACTTGACAGATCCACCTGAAATTTTTCATAGACTTTCTTTAGATATTTCATGAGGTAACTCTGTCGAAGAGTAGCTTTAGGATGGGCAGCGTATGGCAAACTAAGAGACGTGTTCAAGGAAAACATTCCAGTAAAGCTAAAAAGAAAAGCATTTAACCAGTGCGTACTTCCGGTGCTTACTTATGGAGCTGAAACACTGACACTGACTAAAACATCAATAAGAAAATTACAAGTAGCACAACGAAAAATGGAAAGACCCATGCTTAGCCTAACTTTGAGAGACAGAATACGAAATGATGAGTTAGGGCGAAGAACTGGAGTGGAAGACATCATAAACCGCATTACGAAGTTGAAGTGGAAATGGTCAGGACACGTCGCAAGACAGAGAGACAACAGATGGACAAGGAAGATCTTAGATCGAAGATAGGAGAAACGAAGTCGTGGAAGACCACCTACCAGATGGACCGACGATATTAAGAGAATAGCGACAAACTGGATTGCAGCTGCCCAGGACAGAGAAGGGTGGAGACATCTTGAGGAGGCCTATGTCCAACAGTGGACAAATTTGGCTGTGTGATGATGATGAACTCTGTCGAGATATGTTTCCGTTAACAATAATAAATATGTTGATTTTCACACTTTTTTACTAAAATTTCGGTATTTTGACTTGCATTTTGAGTTTTTGAGTGATATCAAAAACTCAAAAATCGTTACAACTAAAAACAGCGTTACCTCGAGAAACTCATAAGCTAATAAAATATTTTTGAACTTTTTGTTTCATATTATGATTCATTGACGAGTTCTACTGCAAAATCTATTTTTTTTGAGCTGCCTGTAAAAATTTGCCACCGTTGGCTTATTTTTCAATATTTGGTCTTGAATTTTTTTTGAATACTCTTTTAATTGTACTGAATATGTTTATTTAATTTAAAATTAAAATAATTCTACCATAATTTCAAACAAAATTCAAGAAAAGGTGCTTGAAATGTTGATTTCAAACCATGCCACCCCCCCCTTAAACAAAATTAGTAAAAAGTTAAAAATTCGAACATGTTAAGGTGATACAGTAACGATCAACAGGTAGCCAAAACGCGTTCCAAGATTGCGGCTGTAATTTTGAATATTTTTTCAAGATATTTGGCACACGTATTCGTAATATAATAAAGAATGGCGGTACAGAGCCCAATTTGAAAAATATATTAATATGTGGAAATTTCTCTGTAATTAAATACAATATTAAAAAAATGAGCATGTACCGCCATTAAGAAGAACAAAAAAATACACTTTATTCAAATAAACTTTTTTATCCGATGCCTAGATTTTGTGTCATTTTGGAATTACTAATGAAATAAAAAATTTTAGTAGTTCCAAAATGACACAAAATCTAGGCATCGGATAAAAAAATTTATTTGAAGAAAGTGTATTTTTTTGTTCTTCTTAATGGCGGTACAGGCTCGTTTTTTTAATATTGTATTTAATTACAGAGTAATTTCCACATATTAATATATTTTTCAAATTGGGCTCTGTACCGCCATTCTTTATTATATTACGAATACGTGTGCCAAATATCTCGAAAAAATATTCAAAATTACAGCCACAATCTTGGAACGCGTTTTCGCTACCTGTTGATCGCTACTGTTTCCTCTTAAGGTAACAAATATTGCGGCTCTCGGTAATAGACCAAAAATATTTTGTGGCCCTTAATAAAAAAAGTTTGCCCACCCCTGGTATAGCAGGTAGTTTGTGTGAAAGATTACTCATTTGATTAGATATTTCACTTATGTTTGAGAAGAGCCTGTCTAATCCCAATTTTATCTCAGATGAATTTGAATCTTGGACTTGGACTTTAATTGTGTCATTGGAACAGCCGAAAAAAACTGACAATATATTAAAGATATCTTGTTCCATCTGCCTTATCCATATTAAAAGATATTCGGGATTTAGCCGGTTATTTAAGTTGTGGATCTCGTCAATTTTTTTTGTCAGATAGTCTAATTTGCCGTCATTTTTGGTTAATAAATCATATGTCTCGATGAAAATTGGCAAATTATCAGTGAATTTTTTTGAAACTTTAATTAAGGCGTCAAAATTCTCTTGTCGTTTATTTTTTCATTTAAATATCTGAGGCTAGGCGAATCACATAATGTACAGAAGAATCTTAAATGACAATTTTTTGGGTCCAGGAGAGCTTTTGCCGTTGTTTTGTTGAGACTAGAACATTTGATGCAAAAATACCGTTTACAATCTCCATGGCAACGTAACTTATATTTTTCGTTTTGGGAAAATTCAGCTAAGCAAATTTCACAATTATTGTATGCCATAATGTCAAGGTTAAATATACAAATATTTTCCTATGTAGGTCGTTGAAAGTTGGTCGATGTGATGACAGTAATAAAAATATAAACACTTACAGCTAGTTTTCACAACACATTAATCAAAACAAATAACAAAACATGTAAACACAAGAAACAGATCAAAACATACAACCGTACGCTTACAATGCTGGCGAACGAATGAAGTGCTTAGTTTGATTTTTGTGGAATTAAAATATTAAAATACAACAAAATATAGAGTAAGAAAATAATATATTAGATAAAGATTGGAAGAAATTTTGGTGAAAAAAAATCAACTTACGATCTGCTTTATTTTCAGTCTTGCAAATTGCAAAATTTAGTTTGCAAAATCTATTAAACCCATCTTAATGAAATTTACAGTGTTGTTTTACTATATCATAGAGTTTTTCTGGGTAAAATATGAAAGTCTTAAGTGTAGTGTAAATGGTTGAAAAATGTAAAATGCGAATACTTGTTTTTGTATGGTTTTTTCGCAATTATTGCTATTTTGCATCAAGGGTGACTATTTTTTAAATTTGTAACCAATTCTGTATTATAGGAAAGTTAATTACGCAACTTTTATGTTAGTACAACTTTTCTCAGAAATGAATAGTTTTAAAGTTATAATCAAAAAACCAATAAAAAAATCGAATTTTTCCTTCATATTTTGACATTTTGATTATTTAAACAATGTTCCGGACCATTTTGAGTGGGAGGATAACTCAAATATTATTATTTGAGTTATTTTCAAGCAATTTCTGCAAAAAAAATTTAGTCACTTCTCAACGTCCATATCAAAGCAGATGCGCCCTGGACTACTAAGCAAGATATGCTGCAAACAAAATTGATAACTAATGTAATTTAAGAAAAAAATGAGAAGTAATTTTAACCCCCATTCGCCGGAATGTAAATGCATCGTTTTAGTTCTACAATGCCTTTACTATAGTGTTATTTCTATGTTCAAAAAGTTGGACGGGAATAAAATAAATGGTTTTTGAAAAAAAAAGATCAAATTATAGAGCGCATTTTTAAATTTTCTTAAAAATCTTCCTTCTTAACTTGAAAATGATAAGAGATACAATAATGAAAAATGAAAACGAAATTTTTATCCAAAAAAACCCTACACTTTTGTGTGGTATCTTTTTTTCGTATCTCTTATCATTTTCGAGTTACATGGAGAAAAAGGAAAATTTTTAAGAACATTTAAAAATGCGCTCTATAATTTGATCTTTTTCGAACATCAAAATAACACTATAATAAAAAGTATTTTAAAAGGAAAACGATGTATTTAAATTCTGATAGATGAAATCTTAAATATACTTCTCATTTCTTTTTGAAAATAAATACATTAGTCATAAATTGTGTTGCAGCCTATCTCGCTTAGTTTGAATGTAATCAACATTTAATATTGCTAATTTGAAAGGTCTTCTCAAGCACTACAAAAGTTATTAGTATCATTATACACCTAAAATACACCGTTTCTCTGTTATTTCAACTTGAATACACCGATTTGAGCATGCACCAAAAAAAAAACAAACTCTTCTCACCTATCATGTCCCCTTTTGTATTATAACTAGAAGATTTATGAAGAAACGAATCTCTTTGTTTTTTTTTATAAGCTACAAAAATATTTTATGTAGTTTTTTTTGTTGGATGCATAGTTTTTAAAGTATTCGCAAAAATCCGTCCGAAAAAGTGCCATTTTTTAATGAAAATGGCCTTATTTCAAATAATAATAGCTCAAAAAGTATTGAGTTTTCGAAAAATAAATATGTAACAGTTTAGGCTTAGAATTCGGTTCTCTAACCTCTTCCGTGGCTATTTTAACCAAAAAAATTTTCACCCCAGAGAAGGGGTAGGAACCACCCCTAAGATAATAGCACACATTGGCATAGGGTAGACTTTGTTTCTTAAGCTATTCTCTACTTACTGTGAAAATATCAAGTAAATCGATATAGTAGGATTGAATTCGGAGGAAAATATTCTCATTGACTGCCTAAATAACTATTGTATATAGGTACCTATATTATTACAAAATAAAAGATAACAATTGATTGTAAATTTAAATAAATTGCGAACATAATACAACCTTCGGAACTAATAAGTTCTGCGTCTAACACCCAAATACAGATAATAATAATAAACCTAATAAACTCTAATAAACTAATGTCGAAAAAGAGATATAAATAGTTTGTTGAGACACATTATTTGAAAACAGATTAATTTTTTGTTCATGCCAAGGATGAATAGACATTGAAAACGAGCTTAAACAAAGAAGTACATAAATACACATGATTACATTAAATTACAATACATTACAATACAATACATTAAATACAAGAACAGATTACACGAAGATATACCCAAACAATACTGTTTCAAAAATTCAAAGGTAAAGCGATTACAAAAATTGCAATTTGGCATTATACATTATACAATATGTCACACACAGCCAACGGTGAATGGACAATAAAGATAGCTTGAAAACAAAAAGGCTCTGTTGTTATGAAATAACGGCGAGCGACAGAGAATAGATAAATATAATTTATATAAATATAGATAAAGGATCCATTACACGAAAATGTCGTTAATATCTAAACAATATATAATATACACTATTTCAAAGTGTTTTAATAGTGACATAATTGTTCAATTTTTTTAAATGGAATTTTGTTTCGACATGCCGCGCTGGGGCCCCTGAATGTCGGGGGCCCCGTATAATTTATACGGCTGATACGGCGGTAGCTACGCCTCTGAAAATGACACTAAACAACACTTATAGTGTTTTCTTTTATTTTCCATAGTAAACCTTCTTTCAATTCCTTCAAAAACTGTATCAAACTTCAATCTCAACAAACTGGTATATATTATTACAATGACATACGATAAATGTCAGTAAAACATAAATCATTTTTCCTTTTTCCGCGACGATGAGCTGTACAACATTATTATGTAATAAAAAAATAGATAGGTAGTAAAATAAAAGGTATTTTACTACACATAGGACACACTGTATATATACATATACAGCGTATAATTATTAATATACCGGGAGATATTAACAGAACTTCAACCACGATTTTCTAAGTCCTGCCCTTTGCAATACTGGAAGGTTAGAAAAGGTACTTGCAATTTATGGAAAAATCCACGGGTTTCCTGTGACATTTTCCTGTGAAAATTAGATTAAAAAAGAATGGGTAGTTGCGATGAATTTCTGAGTCCTGCCATATCCATAGAATGACAGGAAACTATCAATTTTATGAAAAAAATTTTTTAGTCAGGAGGGTTGCAAAAGGGCTAAGGGAGTATATAGATATACAAATATGTAATGAAAATAATGAAATTTTCATAATTTTCTGAATCCTGTCAACAATAAATTAAACATAATTAGTTGAAAATTATCGAAAAAAATGTTGGCATGACGTCTCCTAATGTTTAACTGCACTTGTCTCTTGGAAAATTCTGTGGAAAATTTTCACCCTGGTTCCGTGATTTTCTGAGTCATAAAATAAATTTTATTATAAAATAAATAATTTACGTAGACATTAATTAAAATGGCAGGATTTTTAGTTACTCCTTTTTTACTATACATAGTTAAAAAATGTGTAAGAAAATTCGTGGAAAGTTACACGATTTTCTGAGTCATGCCATGTTGCACATATCTCAAGAATGTTAATATTAAGCTACTTACAAAGAGGCAGGATGGTTGTGTAGTTATTTCGTATATAAAATAAAATTTTAAGTCTGTAAAATTATTACAGGGTTTTATACAGACATATTGATATCACCACAATGTTCTTAGTCATGCCATGTCGAGTATGCTTAAAAAACACTAATCTAAAACCGTTTACAAAGTGGCAGGATAACCGCAAAGATATTTACTGCATAAAAATTAATTTTTATATCGTTAAAACAATTGTACGGTATTAAATATTATTTTCTTGAGGATTCTCTCGGATTTTTACACACCTTTCAAATCTAATACCAAACTGTAACATCTTTATTTTAAGCGATTAGATCATATTTGTATCTAAGTAAACGTAATAAAAGTAATAGGAAGCAAATCAATAATTTTACAATTAATATAATTGGTTATAGTAGGGATTGTACCTATTAGACAGGGTGTCCAGAAACTCTTCTAGCAAACGAAGCCCGGAGATTCCTCAGATTATTTCATTCATAGGAGATTCTGACCAATAGAAAGCTACAGAAATCTGAATTAAATCGATAATTTTTGATAATCTCCCGTCGTTAAGTATATTACGTCAGATGCCCTTCGTTGCTACGAAAAAATACATTCAGTGACATTAATAACAATTAATGTTTTAAAAATTATAAAAGTGATGACTTTCAATCGTCAAATATTTATAAAAACTGTGTGTTTAATGGTACTTACATAAATAAATTACAATAAAATTTTGGTTTTGAACAGTTTTATTCATGAAATAATCGCAACAAATTGCACTCGACCTCTGAAATTAATATAGAATTTTTGCTCTCGTGACACTTTGAGATAATTTCACTCGCCTTCGGCTCGTGAAATTAAAACTGTCAAAGTGTCACTCGGGAAACATTCAATAATTTTCAGAGCTCCAGAATTTTCCAAGGGACAAGTATACTTAAAAAGTAGGAGACGTCATGTCAACATTTTTTTTGATCATTTTGAAATATATATGTTTAATTTATTTAGTTGGCAGGACCCAGAAAATCATGAAAATTTCATTATTTTCCTTACATGTTTGTATACATATATACTCCGTTAGCCCGTTTGCAATCCTTCTGCCCAAAAAATTTTCTTCATAAAATCGATAGTATCCTGTCTTTCTACGGATATGGCAGGACTCAGAAGTTCATCGCAAAATCCTATTTTTATTTATTGGGAAAATCTAATTTTTACAGGTAAATGTCACAGGAAATTTGTGGATATTTCCACAAATTGTAAATACCTCGTCTACCCTTCCACTATTGCAAAAGGCAGGACTTAGAAAATCGTGACTGAACTTCTGTATAATATCTCCCGGTCTATAAGTAAAATATACAATACACAACAAAGCTTCTTCCGGTACCACATAATCTAAACAAGCATTTTTTTTATAATGTATTTAAAAGGTTTTTTAATTATTCATTACAAAGGTTCAAAAACGACAACATATTTATAGTTGAAACGGTCACAGAACGTGAGTGTGAACAGAAATGTTGATCATTATTGGTATATTTTTATTAATTATTGGTGCAATCTTGACTATAATACCAATTTTACATAAACGATATGTGAAAAATCAATTTAAGTACTTGGGCAATGTGCCAGGGCCCAAACCGAATATTTATTTCGGTAATTTGCATTTATTTTTTGGAAAAGGTATCGAAGGTGAGTTTTTTTTTCTTGGGGTTATATGACTACAGGCAGGCCCTTTTAGGCTCATTCGCCGATACACCAATTTTGCTTATTTATTTTACAAAATATTTTTCTTATACATAATATTCCCTATTATACTTATCCTAATTAATTAATTTAATGTCCGACTAGTATATTATTTGACAGATAATAACATGATTTCGAAGTCAGTTAAGTATGATATAACGCCCTAGGGCGTAATTTTGAAAAATAACGCCCAAGGTCATTAAATTTAAATAATTAGTTAAATACTGTCAAGTTGACAAATAAAAACCTAAGTAAAACCACAGAATAACTAACCATACAGAAGCGAAACTTAGGCCAAAAATTGCAACATAAATTTCATGCTCATGCGTCACGTAACTGGTGCAACCTCATTTTTGCGACTGACAGTGACAGTTGTTTTTAGTTAAATTTTATATTTATATATGTTTTATTTTATAGTTTATTTATATTTTATAGTTAAATTTTATATTTCATATTTAATTAATAACTACTTGTCAAAAATATCATATCATTTGGAATGGTCTATTCCTTAGAACATCAAGTTCTATTCTGCCACTGGTGCATAAGGTCAAATATCCACAAAATCAATGGAAACAACAATAAGATTCGCTTCTGTGTGGTTAGTTATTCTGTGGTAAAACTATGGTTACCACAATTACGTTGCGACTATTGCTGGTAAATGTATTTAATATCCGACTGGTATATTATTTGACAAATAATGACATTATTTCGAAGTCTGCTAAGTACGTGATTTTGAAAAGTAACGCCCTTTGGCATTATATTTAAATAACTAGTTAAATATTGTCAAGTTGACAAATATCAACCTAAGTAAAACTATGGTTACCACAATTAAGGTGATATAGTAGCGATCAACAGGTAGCCCAAAACGCGTTCCAAGATTGTGGCTGTAATTTTGAATATTTTTTCGATATATTTGGCACACGTATTCGTAATATAATAAAGAATGGCGGTACAGAGCCCAATTTGAAAAATATATTAATATGTGGAAATTACTCTGCAATTAAATACAATATTAAAAACACGAGCCTGTACCGCCATTAAGAAGAACAAAAAATACACTTTCTTCAAATAAACTTTTTTATCCGATGCCTAGATTTTGTGTCATTTTGGAACTACTAATGAAATAAAAAATTTTAGTAGTTCCAAAATGACACAAAATCTAGACATCGGATAAAAAAATTTATTTGAAGAAAGTGTATTTTCTTGTTCTTCTTAATGGCGGTACAGGCTCGTTTTTCTAATATTGTATTTAATTACAGAGTAATTTCCACATATTAATATATTTTTCAAATTGGGCTCTGTACCGCCATTCTTTATTATATTACGAATACGTGTGCCAAATGTCTCGAAAAAATATTCAAAATTACAGCCGCAATCTTGGAACGCGTTTTCGCTACCTGTTGATCGCTACTGTTTCCTCTTAAGTTACTACTGTTACTGATAAATGTACTTATTTGAAAACTAATTAATTCAAAATTCATTCAAATTTTTCGCATATAAAGAATAATTTAGTCGGGCATTAAACGTTGAAGACACCGCGGGTGTTATAATAATAACGCTTTTGGTCAACGTATATCCCTTCGGCCGACGGCCCTCGGTAAATACACCCTTAACCTCAAGCGCTATTATCCTTATAATACCCTTGGTACCTTAATAACTATATTTGAAAACTAATTTATTTAAATTTCATTCAATTTTTTGCATATAAAGAATAATTGAGTCGGACGTTGAACGTTAAAGGGACCACGGGTATTATAGAGATAATACGTATTATAACTCGTTATATACACCATTGACCTCAAGCGTTATTATTCTTATAATACCCTTTGTCTTGGTACTCTAATAACTATAGGGGCTGACCACTAGTCATTGGGGAGCCTACATTAAGAAAAACCATAGTTTTGATTATATACTTTTGGGTAAAGAGCACGAACTAGTCGTAACCATAAAACGTCGCAAACTGGAATACCTGGGCCATATAATGCGCAATGAACAACGATATGACCTGCTTCGGACCATACTTCAAGGTAAAGTGCATGGGAAAAGAGGTCCAGGACGAAGAAGAATATCCCGGCTGCATAACCTGCGAAAATGGTTTAACTTAACCACTACCGGACTTTTCAGGGCAGCAGTCAACAAAGTCAGAATAGCCATGTTAGTGTCCAACATCCGTAACGGATAGGCACCATAAGAAGAAGATACTAAATACATTTTAATTAATTCCTATCTTGGCGTTAATTAATTTACAATTTTATTTTTTATTTTTAATATGTTCTATAAACAATTGCATTAGTTCTCTACAAGGTGATTGATTACTGATTAGTGGGATAAAGCTCAATAGATCCGATATAGTAACAGATAGGAATAAAAATTAATAGCAAAAAATGTAGACAAGCTTGAGATTCACATTACAAAATTATTTAGAATTAGACTTTATGCAAATTATGCAAATGGCAATTATGCAAATGCAATTATGCAAATTGCATATTTTGCACATTATGCAATTGCATATTTTGCACATTATGCATAAAAGATGCAAAAATATCAAATTTTGCATATATTATATAAATGTGCATAAAGTGCATATAATTTGAAATTTTGGTTATATATATTTTTTTATAATCATGTAACAAATAGCTTGGAAATCTCAATATTTAATTTTGTTTTATAATCTCTTGGTATTCAAATTTTTGGTATCGGAACTAATAAAAGATAGCAGCTTATACATAATTTCGTCACGTTTTTTCCTTGATACAAGGGTTCCAAAATCTGCCTGTTTATATCACTAGGTAAAAATTTTTAGTTTGACGGTCCTTTTCACTTTTGTTGTAAAATAAACCGTGAACACCTGTGTTCAGTTCAGTGTCATTCATAAAATCAAACTATAGTTTCGTTCAGAAAACTATTACCCAATTGGATTCATCCAAATTATTATTGTTAGACAGTACATTTTTAATAAAAAAATTTGAATCATTGTGTCAAAACGTTAAAAGTAAAAAGAAAAATTTCCAAACATTTTCCAATAACCATGGACAAAAACACTGGTTACCAGGTTTTTTCTAAAGTGGTTCAAGTAGTAGCTTGAACATTTTCCGAACCACTTAATTTAGAGCCAACTATTACGATGCATTTGAAAAATGCCTCTGTTACATCAGTTGATGTCGGAAGAAGTTTTTCTATGTACCTACTAAGATAGAAGCTATATGTTTCTGTTAGAAAAAAAAAACAGCATTTGATAATTTCGTTGTTACCACAATTTGAAATTATATCATTTATTTGTTAAAATACTTAAATATTTGAGTCGAGTACGGTAATTCAAGCAATACGGTTGGATTGTGTGTTCGAGAGAACTGGTTACGGTTAGTTACAAAAACGTTTGGTGTTTGGTGTTTTGAATATGACTAAAAGTGAAAAAACGGTCCCACCAGATAGAGGAAAACAAGATGTAGAAGAGAACAACACGGAAATGATGATGACGGACGAGGAAGGTAACAGGAACAAGAGAAAAAGAGAGGAAAATAATCAGGTAGAAATACAAAATAATAACAAATCTAATAATAGCAAAATAGGGGTAAGTACACCTAATACTAATATATCTGAAAGGCCAATAAATTTTTATTCTGCTGCGGATGCCGGTCCGTATTATACAGGGTGTAACAAAAATACAGGTCATAAATTTAATCACATATTCTGGGACCAAAAATAGTTCGATTGAACCTAACTTACCTTAGTACAAATGTGCACATAAAAAAAGTTACAGCCCTTTGAAGTTACAAAATGAAAATCGATTTTTTCGATCTTTTATTGAAAATAGACATGTGGCATTCTTATGGTAGTAGTATCTTAAGAAAAAATTATAGTGAAATTTGGACACCCCATAAAAATTTTATGGGGGTTTTGTTCCTTTAAACCCCCTTAAACTTTTGTGTACGTTCCAATTTAATTATTATTGTAGTACAATTAGTTAAACACAATATTTTAAAAACTTTTTTGCCTCTCAGTACTTTTTCGAAAAGTCAGTTTTTATCGAGATATTTTGAATATTTGTCAAATCCACCACATATTTGTATATGGCTAAGTACGATTATGGAGACTTTGTAATAATATGAAAATTTATTTATGATTTACATTTTTAGGTATATTTTGAACCATATTAAAAAATAAGTAATATCTCGAAAAAAAGTGCCTTCTCGAAAAAATACAAAGAGGCAAAAAAGTTTTAAAAACACTGAGTTTAACTAATGGCACCGCAGTAAAAGTTTAATTGGAACATACACAAACATTTGGGGGGTTTAAAGGAACAAAACCCCCATAAAATTTTTATGTAAACATATTAAAAAAGAAGCCGCAACTGGATAAAAATTGCCTTATCGAAAAAATACTAAGACGCAAAAAAGTTTTAGAAATATTGAATTTAACTAATGGTACCACAATAATAATTTAATTAAGACGTACACAAAAGTTTGGGGGGGTTTAAGGGAACAAAACCCCCATAAAATTTTTATGGGGTGCACAAATTTCACTATAATTCTGTTTTAAAATGTTCCTGCCATAAGAATGCCACATGTCCATTTTCAATAAAAATCTCTAATAGTTTTCGATATATTCGAAAAAATCTATTTTCATTTTGTAACTTCAAAGGGCTGTAACTTTTTTTATGTGCATATTTGTACTAAGGTAAATTAGGTTAATTCGAACTATTTTTGGTCTCAGAATATGTGATTTAATTTATGACCTGTATTTTCGTTACACCCTGTATATTCGTTCAGAATAACCACGGCCACATCGGAAGGCTTCACCGTATTGGATCTGCGAGGGTGATTATGGGAGCGGTCCCAGAAATTAAAAATAATATTTTAAGAATGGATGTGGTAGGTATTAACAAAATCAAGGTTGAATTAAATTCTTACAGTAGCGCTAATTTATTAATAAAGTCAGAAAAGTTGAAAGAAAAAGGATACGAGGCGTATGTACCCACATTTTTTACCCAAAAAAAGGAGTCATTAAACAAGTTGATATTGAATTATCAGAATCGGAATTAGGCCAGATCATTAAACCTAAATTTGGAAATAATTTTGAAGTTTTATATGTAAAACGAATGAAAAGAAAAAATGGTGAACAAGAAATCATTATACCGACAATTATTGTTACATTTAAAGGACAAATGATCCCGTCACTAGTAATTATAGAAAAACTTATTTATGTAGAAATTTATATTCCAAGGGTCGTTCAATGCAACAGATGCCTACGGTACAACCACGTTGCTGGCCAGTGTAGAGGAAGGGTGAGATGCCTATTTTGTGGGGGTGAACATGAAGCCGATGATTGTGACCAAAAGGAGGAACCAAAATGTGTTTTATGCGGTGAAAATCATGCAGCAAAGGATAGAAAAAACTGTAATGAATTTTCAATACAAAAATCGGTTAAGAAAATGATGGTAACTGAAAACATTTCATACACAGAAGCTAAAGATAAATACGAAAACAGCTACTCAACCGTAGCCAAAAATAAACGAGACAGTCCATATTATACAGAGGTCATAAATAAAAAAAGGCATATTAACAACAATAACAATAGATCAGGATATTTAGAAGAACATAAAAAAATTATTGAAATTCCAAGGTCATCAGCTTCAGTGGAATTTGAACAATATACAAGCATACCAAATTATAGATGCCAGGCCGAAGAGACACAAAATATAAATCAAGAAATGAAGGATTTCATGTTACACATGATTAACAATATTTTACAAAAATACTTTCAAGTTTCACCAGATCAAAAATTGTTAGAGTCAGTTAAAATAGATGTAAACCAGAGTCTTATATCGCAGTTTTCTTAGTTTTACAATATAATACTAGATCTATAGTTCATAATAAGGGAAGCATAGAAAAATTTCTGTTAGATAAAACATTTCCTTAGCTATTTTATGCGAAACTTGGTTAAAAAAAGAATATAAATTTTCTATTAGTAATTTTAATATTTTTAGACATGATAGAGAGGATGTATTTGCTGGCTTTGCCATATTACTAAAAAAATCATATGCATTCAGTAAAACTAAACTTTTTTCAGGATAAATGACTTAATGTGTGTGTCTATTAAAATATTAGATAAAAATACGCAAATTGATATATATTCTATATATGCTAAACCAGATTTAAAAATAGGTGAGAGGGACTGGACTAAATTTTTTGAAAGTCTAGAAAAACCTTTTATTGTGGCAGGTGATTTTAATTGCCACCATAGTGTGTGGGGTTGTGGAAGGACTGACGTAGCTGGTAATAATTTACTCGCGACAATAGAAAATACCAATTTAGTAATTCTTAATACCGGAGAGGAAACTTTGATTTCTACTCCACAGCAAGTTCATAAATCAGCAGTAGATATAACACTTTGCTCTAATGGAATTGCTACACTTTGTAATTGGAGAGTTGAACAAGTCTCTTTAGGGTCTGACCATTTACCTATTATAATTGATATATTTAATAACATAAGTGCAGATAAAAATGTAACAAATACTCAAAAATATAATTTTAATAAAGCAGATTGGATGTTGTTTTCTCATATAGTAGAAAAAAACACAATAAAAATGATAAAATTGGTTATGATCAATTTATTGAATATATACTTAATGCAGCGGATTTCGCTATACCATTAAAGAAAACAATAACCAACGCTAAATTTAATGGTACCTTGGTACCTTTACCAAGGTACCAAGAGAATAATTATTTTCTCTTTTCACATATAGAGGTCGTACTAAGTATACTCTGGTGGATTTAGTTTATAAATTCACCAAGGAATAGCGGCAAATCAGTTAGCTTCGAACACCTACCTAGTGTCTCCTGATGACGACTTGACATGAGTCGAAACTAGTCGGGGCACCGGTGGGGTTCGAATCTAACTGAAATGCAATTATCTATTTTTCATATATATATATATATATATATATATATATATATATATATATATATATATATATATATATATATATATATATATATATATAGATTAAACGATGAGAGACAAAAAAATCACAAAGAAGACACTTTGTTAAAGCAATTCACCATAATGGAATTGGAGGATAATCTAAGTTCCTGTAAAAATTCTGCTCCCGGATTAGACGGTATATACTATAATAAGCTGTCTAATTTGCCCAAAAAATGTAAACACATTTTGCTAGATATCCTTAACTCAATTTGGGAAACTCAAGATTACCCAAGCAGTTGGAAGAGGTACGTAGTGGTTCCAATCCAGAAACCAAATAAAGAACCCCATTTACCAGATTCATACAGAGGAATCTCACTAGCATCATGTGTTTTAAAAACTTTGTAACGCATGATAAAAAGAAGATTAGAATCTTGGTTAGAAATTAATAAGAAGCTCCCACAGTATCAGTTTGGCTTTCGCAGGGGACACTCCACAATGGAAAATATAGGACACTTAGTAACAGATATCAACACCTCCTTTTCAAATTCTAAATCAGTAGTTGGCCTCTTTGTAGATATAGAAAGTGCCTATGACAATGTAACCCTAAATTTTTTATATAATCAGATGAAAAATATCGGTCTTAATATTGATTTTGCTAAACGAATTATAAAATTATACAGTAACAGAACAATCTCATTAAGAATAGGAAATAAAATAATAGGTGAAAGAAAAGTTAACATCGGTATTCCACAAGTCAGTATTTTAAGTCCCACACTATATTTGATATACACAGCCAAAATCGAAAGCAAAGTTCAAAATTATGTCAAAATATTAGAATACGCAGATGATATCATAATTTACAAAGACGAATGCGAAATCCCATTCGGAAGCAATATGGTAGAGAAAGCGTATAGTGAATTAAAAAGCTGGTGCAATTACATAGGTTTAAATATTTCTAGTCAAAAGACAAGGCTAGTTATTTTCTCCAGAAAACGGCAGATACCGAATTCAGTAACAATCAAAGATATGACTTTTCAAGTTCAACCATCGATTAAACATCTTGGAATTATTTTAGATAGGAAGTTGCTATGGAAAG
The DNA here is from genome assembly GCF_917563875.1 of Diabrotica virgifera virgifera. NCBI lineage: Eukaryota > Metazoa > Arthropoda > Insecta > Coleoptera > Chrysomelidae > Diabrotica > Diabrotica virgifera. Next base: position 76,800,669 of record NC_065448.1, read on the forward strand.
AACATATAGAACACATAGTAACAAAAACAGAAAAGGGCGTAAACGTATTAAGAGCAGTAAATGGTTGTAACTAGAATGACTTTTGCGCTTATCTTTCTGAATCCTGTTGAAGTGAGTGATTGCTTTATATGTGTATTTGATTTATCTATAATCTGATAGAATCATCTCTTCCTTGGCCTCCCTTTCCTTCTTTTACCATATCTTCTCGATTCCATCACCTGCTTTGGTAGTCTTCCCTGGTCCATTCTGTTAATGTGTCCATAACATTTTAATTTTCTTTTTTGTATCTTGGTTATTATCGATTCCTGTTTCAGTCTTTGTCTAATATCTTCATTTCTTATTCTGTCCAATTTCGTTTTTCCTGCTACTTTTCTTAGCTGCTTCATCTCCGCTGCGTTTATTGTACTGTCTATTTTTGCATAGTTTACCCATGTCTCACTTGCATATATTAAAGTTGGTACAGAGATTGCGTTGCATACCTTCAGTTTTATTTCTTTATCTATTTATTTCTTTCCAAATATTGTTTTATTTAGTGCATAGTAGATCTTATTTGCTTTTTTCGCTCTGTATGATATTTCTTGATCTATATTTCCATCCTCTGATATTATTACTCCAAGGTATTCAAACGTCTAGACTGTTTCTATTATTTCATTTTTGCACCTAAATATCGTTTGGTTTATTTCTTCCCTTTTCTTTTGAGCTACTATCATGGTTTTCGTTTTCTTTACATTTACCTCCATTTTCAAATTTTCTATTTCCTCCACCCAGATATCGATTAATTTTTGCATTTTCTCTTTATTGTCTGCTATTATTACTAAGTCATCTGCATATAGTAATCCCTCCATTCTCACTGGTACTAAATTACTGTACCCTATTATTTACTGTAATTGCCTTGACCTTCTTTTAGCGCTCTTCATTACTCTATCCATTGCTAATATAAACAAAACTGGGCTGAGACTGTCCCCTTGTTTTATTCCTCTCCTTAGGTTTATTATTGGCGATATGTTTCCGTTTATTGGTACTTTAGCAAGTACGTTTCTATATGTACTTTTTACCACGATTACTATCTTTTGCGGGATTTACAGATCTTCCATTACTGACCATATTACTTCTCTTTTTATAGAATCAAAAGCAGCTTTAATATCTATAAACGTAATATATAAGTCTTCTTCTATTTCGTTTTTCCTTTCAATTATATTTCTCAGTATGTATATATTATCTGTTGTTCCTCTTTCTTTCCTAAAAGAGGCTTGTTCTTCTTCTAGTATTCCTTCCAGTTCTTTCCTGAGCTTCCTTTCTCTTATCCCGGTGTAGACTTTATATGCCACTGATGATAAGCATATATCCCTATAGTTATCACATTCCGCTTCATCTCCTTTCTTGTGTATTGGTATCAATAAATTTTCTTCCCAGTCTTCCGGTATCTTTTCTGTTCTCCATGCTTTCCTCATTATTTCCAGTAGCCAAAGCTTGCCTCGTTCTCCCACGTACTTCATCATCTCCGGATCTATGTCATCGGCACCTCCCGCTTTTCCAATCTTTATTTTTGCCAATCCTTCTTCAATATCTTTGATATGAATTTCGTCTACTCGATTGTCTCTATCCACTTCTCTTGCCTGCTGTCTTCCCTCCTCATTTTGTTGGTTACTTGCCTCGAATTTTTCTTTATAGTGCTTATTCCATATGGTTAGTATGTCTTGTATGTTTGTTTTCAATTCATTTCGCTCATTTCTATTTCCTCTTATTTGCTTCCTTTTTGTTCCTTTAATGCTTCTTATTTTATTCCAAAACTGTTTATTGTTATTCCCAAAACCTTCGTTCAATTCTTCACCGAATTCCTTCCAGCTCTTCTTCTTCGCATCTTTTACTAGTTCTTTCACTATATTTCTCTGTCTTCTGTATTTGTCTCTGTCTTGCTCTTCATTTGTGTTTATGTATCGCTTCCACATTTCTTTCTTCTTTTTTACAGCTTGATTTATTTCCTTATTCCACCATCCAGTTCTTTTATTATTCTTCCCATTCTTTCTTATTCCACATACTTGTTTTGCAGTGTTCCATAACGTGTGTCTCAATTTTTTCCATCTATCTTCCATATTCCATATTTCCTCATTGTTTTGATGCAGTTCCAGTATTTTATCTGTCTCTCTTTGGTATAACTTCCTCATTTCCATATTTTTCATCTTATGTATTGCTATTCTTGTATATTGAGGACTCCCTATTATTTTCATTAGTTTCATGTTTATCTCTGCTCCCACTAGTCTGTGTTGGGTAACGAGTTCGGCTTCGTTCTCTGTTTTTATATTTTTTATCGTTAGTTCTGCGTCTCAAGGATATACTATGTAGTCAATTATGCTTCTCGCATTTCTTTCTTCTGGTACGTATGTATATTTTTCGTTTCTCGGTTGATACCAGAAAGAATTACCTATTAACAAGTCATTTATTTGGCAGAAACTTATCATTCTTCTACCATTTCTATTTATCGTCTCTTCTCCATACCTTCCCAAGCAGCCTAATGCCATATTTTCATCATTTCCTATTCGTGCATTCCAGTCTCCTAGATGATGTTTTTGCTTTCCTCTTATATCTCATCAATAAGTTTCTGTATCTCATCATAGAATAGTTCTGTTTTTTCATGCTCTGTTCCTTCTACCGGTGCTTATACCTGTATTATGTGACATTCTTCTTCTTCTAACTCTATTTTTATGTATATGGTTCTTGATGATACTGGTTTGAATTTGGTTATTCTTCTGTTCATTTCTTTCGTTACAACTATTCCCACGCCTTCTTTTGCTCTTTGTCCTATCTGAACTCTGGAATAGTATAGTATGTGCTGCCCTCCGATATCGACAATTCCATTTCCTATTTTTTTCGTCTCGCTTACTCCTATCAACTGCAGCTCAAATCTTTCCATTTCCTCTGTTAATTCACGTTCCTTTCCTGTTATCGAGGTTATATTCCATGTACCTATTCTCGTTTGACATTTGTTTTCATTTCTCTTTTCTTCCTTGTTATTAGTTTTCCTCGTTGTTTGCTCTTTCATATTACTGGATGTTCCATGTTCTTTCCTGGTCGTCATCAATGTCTCTCCGTCCAATTCGCTTATCAGTTTTTTGGATGGATTGTTCCTGGGTATTTCTTGCTTATCTCAGGTATTAGTTTATCCGCATCATTGTCCCATATCCATTCTTCGTTATCTATTATTATTTTTTGAAACCTTACTTTGACTTCTGAATCTGAATGAAAATCAGAATCTAAAAATAAAAATCGACCTGTTTCGGGATTTTCCTTGAAGTCGCCGGCTTAGGAAATAACGAATTTATTTCTTTGATTTGTACCATACTGTATAATAAGCTTTGTAGGTGCAAAATCTTGGTCCAATGCTATTTAAACGTATTCATTTGTTTCGAATCCTGAGAAAACTAATAAATATTTTTGAAAAATTTATATGCAGAATGAAAGATTACATTATTACCGAGAGCCGAAAGTCCTTTAGTTAAACAAAAAGTTTCTTTGGAATGAGATATTTGAAATTAAAAATCACACTACATTTTCTCTTTTTTTTCATCCCTGTAACTTATTAAAATAAACATAGAAGTTTTCAGTGACTTCCAGCCCTCGGTAATAATGTAATCTTTCATTCTGCGTTAAAATTTTTTCCTTCGAAAAAAAAAAAAATAATGCCTTGTTTAAAGAGCATAAAAATAATGTATTAGACCAAGATTTTTCGCCTACCACCTGTAGTGCAGTCACTTAAGGTGGATATGAGCTATTACTGCGATTTTGTTGAACCTCCATCGATTTGATGGAAAATAATTGATGAGTGGTTAGAGGATATCTCAAGGAACTAACAAAAGTGATATGGTGCCAACTTGCGCTTTTACTCTGGGAGTGGGTGCCACCCTTTCTCGAGGGTGAAAATTATTTTATTAAAAATAATCCCATAATTCGATAAAGGGACAAATTTTTGAGTTGGTAAAGACCAAAGATTTTAAATTTTCGTGAGAAAAATGTATGTTTTTAACCGATTTTTTTAAATAACTTAAAAATTATAAGTTTTTACAAAAAAGTTGTTGTTACCAAAATTGATGATAATAAAAAATAAAATAAACTCCTTACTGAAAAACCTTTTAATAATAACTGAAAGTGAGGGTAATAATAACTTTTTGTAAAAGCCCATAATTTTTGAGTTATACGTGAAAAACAGCTTTAGCATGCATTTTTTTACGAAAAAATAAAATCTTTGATCCTCAATAACTCAAAAAATATTAATTTACATTAATAACTTTATATAAGAAATTTTGCTTAGAATTTGTCCTTATACCGATTTATGGTATTATTTTTGATAAAATAATATTCACCCCCGAGACGGGGGTGAAAATCATGTCACCTTTGTTGCTTGAGGTATCATCTAACTACTCACTAATTTTAATGAAAATCTATGGAGGTTCAACGAAGTCGGAGGTGAAAACCTTCAGTGACTCCACTACTTAAGAATATTCTTGTTCTATCTTAACGTTATGTGCAGTTATTTATATGAACGTTAATGCTCTTCCAGTCGCCTTATTGCTATGTTTTATATATTGTAAATACGAAGCTAGATGGATTTCGTGGATTGTTATCCACCTCAGGAACTGATATTTTTGCCTTTATGACTGCTAAAGTCATTCGAATCACCTGTAAGACCATGTGTAGAATGTATAAATTCTTTGTTGTTTTAATGGTTCAGATTGCGGAGCCATAACTACTATTGGACAAAAAATGCCATTCGTAATGGATTACTCTTATTGCTTTTTTGTTATATTTGTTTTTCCATATTATGGTAAATGTCCTGTTTATCTGTTCATCCTGTTCATCTGTCCATCTAACTTAGTGTTGCCCAAATGCAAGACCAAGACGAAACTTAGAGAGTCTTGGTCTTGCTCTTGCACCAATACACCTGGTCTTGTTCTTGGTCTTGGTATTGCACTCCCGGTGTTGGTCTTGGTCTTGGTCTTGCAGCAAAAGTCTTGCAAGTCTCGCAGTTACCCACTAGCATATTGCTATTTATTAAACGTTACTTTAGATCTTAGAACAACGTAACAGTATAGGTACATTTTCAGCTTGACTTAACACACAGGGTGAGGCAGATAACCATCCTATTAGAAATATCTCGAGAACTAAAAACAACAGAATCATGAAAATTGGAATAGGGGGTTTTGAAGAGTGATCTATTTATTGAAAATATTTTTATATATTTCCTACTTCAAGTTATACCGGAAGTTGCTTATAACTTCGTTTTTTCTAGAGTTTTTTCGTAGTTTAAAAGATAATTACGTTTTCTTATTAATTTCGTAGCAACTTTCACACCCTGTAGAATTGTAGTTATTTGACATCAAAAACTTTATTTATGTTCAAATGATTTTTAATATAGCTATTGTTAAAAATTATTAGTATGTATATTTAAATGTTGCATTTGATATACAGGGTTGGTCGAAACTCGGAATGAGTATTTCTGAGATTTCTTTAATGGAACACCCTGTATTGTAGTATTGTAATGAAATGATATTTTATGGTACTTTTTTATTTCTTAAGCATTCCCTATACTTTACTGCTTTAATTTGTGCTTAATTGTTAATCGCGCCACAATGTTAACTACGTAGGTATTTTGATAGCTCAATCATTATTGGTAATTTTGAGGATCAGTCTAGATTAATATGTATTCCTAGATTAATATGGGTTCCGAAAAATTATTTGCGATTGAATATGTTCACGACCAACCTAATAAAATTGCACGTATTTTTTGTTACAATTAATATTTGGCTTGAATCACCAATAACTCACAAACTAAAGCAGTTAGGTATAGGGAATGCTTAAGAAATAAAAAAGTACCATAACATATCATTTCATTACAATACTAAAATACAGGGTGTTCCATTTAAGAAAACTCAGAAAATACTCATTCCGTGTTTCGACCAACTCTTTATTCTAAAATTAAAAATTTAGCTATACATACTAACAATTCTTAACCATAGTAGACTATATTAAAAATCATATGAACATAAATAGAGTTTTTGATGTCAAACTTCTACAATTCTACAGGGTGTGAATAGTGCTACGAAATGAAGAAAAAAAATGTAATTCTCTTTTAAACTACCCTATATATCTCCCTCGTTCTATCCCTCCTTGTGGAGTATTGGGCGCTTATGCGTTTCTTGGCCAAAAGTGTAAGATTTCTGTCTGGCCGGGACAGCGCATCTTCTTTTGTTTTTATTCTCTGGATAAATTGTGAACTAATTCCCTCCACTCTCTTCTATCTTTTGCTCTCTTTTTGACTTCGCCCCATATTAGTCCAATTTTTTCGTGTTCTCTCGTTGTTGTTCTTTTCCAGCTGTTGTCTGGTCTGCCCCTCTTTCTTTTCCTACCCTATATATATTATATAACATTACAAAACCTTATATTGTAACAAGGAAGACATCGAGAAGAATTTCTAAGAAGTTCTAAGAAGAAGTTATAAGCAACATCCGGTATAATCGGAAGTAGGAAGTAGATGAAAATATTTTCATTAAATAGATCACTCTTTAAAACCCCTTCGTTCCCATTTTCATGATTCTGTTGCCTTTAGTTTTCGAGATATTTATAATAGGACCTTTATCTGCCTCACTCTGTAGACATAGTAAAAACCAACCAAATTAATAAATGTCTAAACAACTCACATCGGGTGGGGTTTGAACCCACGATCTAAACTATACCTGCCTATACTCTAACTGAGCTATCTACCATATCCTACGGGAGTCAGTCTGTTTCTTTAAACATTTGCATTTAATAACCTTATATTACATATTATGTGCTAAAACATGGTTAAAACACAAAAACCAAAATAAATGACATAAACTTGACTATATTAAAGAACATTCTCTGTCTAAAGAAAGGAATTTTGTTTGACCCATTGATATAAAATTGCGCAGTCTGCAGAGAGGTTAAAAGTACAATGTTTAATAGTTATACGATTCCCGCTTACGGTTAAACCGCGCGGACCCGCTTTTAAACGTTTTCAAAATGAATGCACGTCTTTAAATGTACACGAACATAGTAAAAGCTGGTTCGCGCGGGCCAACCGCTTTAACCCGCCTGACCGCTTTTACTAGAATGAGAATTTAGTTTTTTCCGCGCGGTTTTAATGTTTACTCGAATGAGAATTTAGTTTATTTCCTCTTTTATAATAAGAATAATAGTTCTCCATGGATTAATTTTATAAATTGTACATTATAATAAACAAAAGAAATAAAGTCAATTTTATTGAAACCGTAATTTTTTGTGACTTAGTTATTTCTAAAATCATTACAGTATTAACTATTAACTAAATAAGTACTTGAAAAATCAATTTGCAACAAAACTACTTACCTCAATGTACACCAGTTAATAGGGAAAAAAATCATCGATTTCACGTAAAAATGTTAAGCAGGGTTTTGAAGGTTTTAAGCGATATATGAGGTATAAATGATGATAATTCCGTGAAGACGTACAGCTAATTTTTCTTCTTCTTTTTTTAAAACAGTTATAAAGAATGAAAAACTAAGTTTTTTTACTATAAAACGTTTCTTATCCATTTTAGAGAAAAATGTTTCAAATAAATATTGTAGACCTTAAAAAGTTCTTCAATTTGGTGTGACACATATTGCAATATATAAACAATTGACCGAGATAATTGTAAAAAACTCTCACTTTTGCACTAATTTTTAAATATTAATAACTGTATTTTTTGCACAATGATATTTAATTTAACTACTTTAAATTATGCCAATTAATGGGTTATTTTAGTTAGCTAAATTTCAACCAGATCGACCAAATAGTTTATAAGTTATTCAATTTGTTTATCCCAGACAGCAATTGTTTAAACAACTGTTCTTGCCCTAACAGTGACTCTAGAGATATTTTACAAATCGCAATCGATTATTTGAGACTTTAGTTTTAAGATGTATTGAAAATGTTTTAAGATTTTATCAAAATTGTTGTTAAAAAAACCGCCTGAAAAAGACCCTACTTTTTAGGTTATAAACAATTAGAATAACTTTGACAATTTTTACGTTACACGCTCGTATGTAGGCTCACTGAAAAGCTGGTGAAAATATACACATTAAAATAATAAAGTGGATTTTATATGACTAATAGAAATCGAGTTAGAATTTTTTTTTCAATAAATCATATTTCCATTTTTTATAAACATTAAGAGCTGAAAATTGAATAAGTTGTTTAAGAAAGTCTATATTTTACGATCCAGTTTATAGATTGCATATGCAGTAAAAAAAATAAAAAGTCATGACTCATTAAACTGATGGTACTCGTGAAACACCGCCAACAAATGTGAAGGTGAGAATAGCTTCGTTTTATTTTTTAGAATGGAATCCCAATTTGAAACATGTTGAAAAAATTTGCAGTTTAATTGCTATTACTTGCTTTAATTTTACAATAATTTCTCGTAAGAATTACTTATATTTTACTAATTAAAGAATATTATTTATATAAATATACAATAATGATTAGCTCAGGCCCAGAAAATAAATTGGTTGAAAACACGATCTTATCCATAAAACAAAAAATATTTTTAGCAGTTAGTAAAAATAAAAAGCAATTGATTCAACTTTTATGTGCAGAGCTCAACAAATCTGGGTACCGAACTAAAGTAGCAGATGAAGATGCAGACGTATTAATAGTGCAGACAGCTCTTCACGAACATACATATGAAACTAACAAGACCATTGTAATAATTGGTAATGATACTGATATACTCATAATATTGACGCAACTCTCTGCTCCGGACAATAACATATATTTTGAAAAAAAAGGCGCAAAAGGAAAATCTATCTATTATAGTTGTAATAGTTTTAAACATTCTCATCTAAGAAAATACGTTGGGTTCTTATATATTTTTACTGAGTGTGATACAACTTCCTCTTTTTTAATCAAGGAAAATTCAAATTATTAACTGCATCGTCAGAAATTGTAGATCTGATAAATATTTTTTATGACGAGAATGCTAACAAGGAGGACATCATGAAAAACGGATGTGATATCATTGTTGCTTTGTATTCTGCTGCAATTGATGTTACATATAAAAAAAAATAATAACATATTGGCATTAAATTAGTTACGTTTTTTACAATTTATAAGAAATACAGGGAAAAAATCTTTTAAATTGGAAAATTTGCCCCCAACAGAAGGTGCAGGTTATCAACATGTACTTCGCGTTTAACACTGGTTAGGTAAAAAACTGGATGCTACCCAGTATGGATGGAAAAAAACTGATACGGGTTTTGAACCTATTTACACCTTAGATTGTTTGATACCTAAAGAGATATTAAAACATATTACATGTAAATGTTCAACGGGTTGCAAAACTACAAGATGTGGCTGTAAAAAATATGGTATAAACTGTACGGATCTTTTTACAAACTGTGCAGTGGAAGAAGAGGAGAAAAAATGTTGTAATCGCGCTGCAGTGGTTCTTGACGATGTCGAGTCAGACTTTGTAGAGGATAAACTGTATCTTGCCGAGAAGCGATTTAGAAGTTATAGACGTTCACTAGAATAATCAAATTAAAATTCATAAACAATGTTTTACTTTTTTATTTTTATAATTAATTATATGAATTTATTAAAATATATATATTACTATCAAAACAAATATACGAATTTTATTCTAATTATGGAACTTAACATACATCATTAAATAATAGTGCAAACATATTACATATTTATACTTATTAGATGCCTATCTAAACAAATATTAATAGCTTCATTAAATTAAATAACATTTCATAACAATTCAAAAACAAAATAAAACAAAAATTAGTTTTTTAAAAACTATTAAGGACTTTTAAATACTTTTTAATTATTTCAAATAAAAAAAATAATGTATTGTACTAATTTATAATTATTTTATATTTATATAAAAAATATACTTTAATTAATAATTTAAATAATTTTTAAGGAATACTTGTAGAGTTCAATAACTTTTATAATAAAATTCAATTAATTGATTTTCACGGGATTTTCCAATTGTGCAAGGTGAAATTTACACAATTTTTAGTATTTCCTTGAGCTACTCCAGTTAAAAAAGAAGGTTGTGCATGCTATGGAAGGTGATAATATATTGCAGTTTTTTCCCAAAAAAGGAAGCGAAGCTTGAACAATTCCCACCTTCACTTTCGTTGGAGGTGTTTCACGAGTACCATCAGTTTAACAGGTCATAAGTTTTTATTATTTCACTGCATATGCAATCTATAAACTGGATCGTAAAATATAGATGTTTATAAACAATGCAAAATTTGATTTATAAAAAAAATACTAACTTGATTCCTATTTGTCATATAAAATTATTTTTTCTTTTTTAATATGTATTTTTTCACCAGCTTTTCAGTGAGCCTACATGCAAGCGTGTGACATAAAAACTGTCAAAGTTATTCAAATTGTTTATAACCTAGAAAGTAGGGTCTTTTTCAAACGAGTTTTTTAATAACAATTTTAATAAAATGTTAATTTTTTCTTAATGCATCTTAAAAGTAGACTCTCGGATAATTGATTGCGATTTGCTAAATATCTCTAGATTCACTGTTAGGGCAAGAACAGTTGTATAAACAATTGCTCTCTGGGATAAACAAATTGAATAACTTATAAACTATTTGGTCAATCTGGTTGAAATTTAGTGCACTTAAAGAAACCATTAAATGGCATAATTTAAAGTAGTTAAATTATATATCGTTATGTAAAAAGTAAAGTTATTAATATTTAAAAATTAGTGCAAAAATGAGAGTTGTTTGCAATTATCTAGGTCAATTGTTTATGTATATTAATATGAGTACTATCAAATTCAAGAACCTTTTAAGATCTACAACACTTATTTAAAACATTTTTCTCTAAAATTTACAAGAAACGTTTTATAGTCAAAAAACTGAGTTTGTCATTCTTTGTACCTGTTTAAAAAAAAGAAGAAGAAAAATTAGCTGTACGTCTTCACGGAATTATCATCATTTATCTCTTATCTACCGTTTAGCACCTTCAAAACCCTGCTTAACATTTTTTCATGTTTTTTTCCCTATTAACTGGGGTTATAACAAGCCTTTCTTCCGGAAAGATAGCTTGCTTATGTAAATTACACCAGTTTTTAATTAAACGATACTCCTTCTTCTTCTTAAAGTGCCTATTCGTTCCGGATGTTGGCGATCATCATGACTATCTTGACTTTGTTTACCGCAGCGCGGAACAGTTCAGTGGTAGTGGTGTTATACCACTTTTTTAAATTTTGAAGCCAGGAAATGCGTCTTCTTCCCGGTCATCTTTTACCATTTACCTTCTCTTGGAGAATCAGTTGGACAAGGCCGTAACGTTCTTGATTTCTCATTACATGTCCTAGATATTCTAATTTTTTTGTTTAGGTGGTTATGAGAATTTCACACTCTTTCCCCATTCCACGCAGGACTTCCACATTAGTAATTCGGTCAACCCAGGATATACGTAAGATGCGCCTATAACATAAAGTTTCGAGCCGATTCATAGATGCAACAGTTAGTGTCCACGCTTCCATTCCATAGAGCAGAACTGTAAATATGTAGCATTTCAACAGACGGTATTTTGTTTTTAATGATATGTCTCGACTGTTGAAAATGGGTCTCATTCTAACGTATGCTGCTTTCGCTTTTATTATTCGCTGTTTAATATCTGTTGAATAGTCCCATTAGCTATTTAAATTCGTACCCAGATATGTATATTGCTCAACTCTTTCGATATTCTGTTGGTTGACTGTAAGTTGAGCGTTTAATATTGGTTTTAACGATACTCCACTTTCTCCAAAATATATTTAAAAGTCTTTTGAGTCATTCTTTTATACTGGAAGAATTGTTCATTACCTTTTAATTTTTGAAATAGATGATGATATTCTCCATACATTAATCTTTCTCGATTAATAGGATGTACACCAACTCTCTTTCTTTTCAGTTTAGTCAAAACAGAGAATCTAAAGCAATTATATCGTCATCGGAAGACGACATTTTGCTACAAGTAGTAGACGCAACTGCGAAATTTGAATGATCTTTCTCGCTTTTACCCGTCTTCACTGTGTTACCATACCAGCGCGCGAGAACCGCGCGGTTTGCCCGTAAGCAGGAACCCGCTTCCACTATGTGTGCCGCCTTAAATTGCCTCTAGTAAACACAAGTGTTGATCGCCTACTATATGCAATAGCCCCCCAAATCATTACTCCAAGTGTCCTCTGCACATGCCTTTCAACAGCAAACCCGATATCTCGTCGATTACTCATCACTTCAATGATCTGCTTATAATATAAATTCTATATAATCCTGAGATCATTATAGTCTATCTCCTTCTGTTTCACCACATTTATTAATTGTCCATGTTGTCTTTTATCGAATGCTTTATTATAGATTTCTTTTAGAATACTTGGAGATAATTTCCAATTTTTTTAAAGAATATGGAAATATAACAAAAGTTTACAGAGGACCTTTATCAACAATGGTGTTAGTTTCAGACGAAGCTTTTATAGAATATATTTTAAGTTCCAACAAACTTATTAACAAACCTAAAGAGTATAAATACTTTGAGAATTGGTTGGGAACAGGACTAATAACTAGTGGAGGTAAGCAAATTTTAATATAACTATTTTTTCACATATTATATTTGTTATTTGTTTTCTATCAGCCTTGCGACATCCAATATTGAACATAGGCCTCCCCTTCGCTCCTCAATATTTCTCTATTCTGAGCCATGTGCATCCATTCCGAGCCGGCTTGCTGTTTTAGGTCATCTACCCATCTCATCTGTGGTCTCACTCTCTTTCGTTTGTATGTCCATGGTCTCCTCTCTGTAATAATTTTATTCCATCTTTTGTCTTTTTGTTTAATAGTATGACCGGCAAATTTCCATTTTAGTTTAGCTGTTTGAAGAGTAGCATGCTTAACTTTTGTGATATTTCTTACCCAGGAATTCCTCTTTCTATCTGACAGTTTTATGTTGATCATTTGGCTTTCCATTGCTCTTTGTGTTTTCGCAATTCTGTCCATATTCGCTTTTGTGAACGTCCATGTTTGACATCCATATGTAAGGACCAATACATTGGACCAAGGAAGAATACATTGGTCGTATTTTAGATATTGAGGGTATTTTTTATTTTTCAATATGACGCTGAGCTTAACAAACGAGGGCCACGCTAACTTCGTTCGTCTCTTTATTTCTGCTGTTTGGTTGTCTCTATTCAATTTTATTATTTGTCCCAAGTATATGTATTCATTCACTTCTTCTATTTGGTTTTGTTTAACTACGATTCTTAACTCATCTTCTTGATTTTTTATCACCTTTGTTTTGTTGTAATTAATATTTAATCCAACTTTACTGGTTTCTTGGTCTAATTGTTGTATTATTATAATTTGTAGTTGTTCGTTGTCTGTAGCGATAAGGACGAAATCGTCAGCGTATCTTAGGTGATTTAAGTATTGGCCGTTAATGATGATTCCATATTCTTCCCATTGTAATTTCTTGAAAATGTCTTCTAGTGCTTGGTTGAAGAGTGTCGGCGAAATCGTATCTCCCTATCCAACTCCCCTTTTGATAGGTATGGGGTATGTATTTTGTTCAAGTTGGATCGTAGTTGTGGCCTTACTCTACATATATATTAGAGATTAGTTCTGTACACCTGTAATCAACTCTGCTATTGTGTAGTGATTGTTTCACTGCCCAGTGCTCTATGGAAACGAATGCCTCTTCAAAATCTATAATTGCCATATATATGGGTATTTGGTATTAATTTTTATTCTCAATAAGTAACTTCATTGTCAGTAAGTGATCACATGTACTGTAGCCTTTTCTGAATCCTGCCTGTTCGTTGATCTGATAATTGTCGAATTTAGGAGTTAGTCAGTTGATTAATATTTTAGTTAACAATTTATATATAACACCGGTTTATAGCGTCCTGCGCCTTCCGGTTCCTATTCTCCAGCCGCGTCGATTTGTCCAAGTCTGAGAGAGATCGGAGATCTCTCTCAGACATGGCTTTCTGGATTCCACTTATCCAGGTTGTTTTCGGTCTGCCCATTTTCCTTCTTTCCGGAGGTTTGCATTCCATTATTAGCTTTGGGAGTCGATGTTCCTCCATTCTTTGTACATGACCATACCAACAAAGTTGTTTTTGTTGGACTTCTTCAATTATGTTTGTTTTTCTATTCATAATATCTCGCACCCGTTCATTCGTTATATGTGAGAGTCTGGACAGTACCGGTGCTAGGGTATAAGGCGCCCGTCTGCAAAGCTACAATAGGCGCCTTTCTGTTTCTTTTAAATTAGTATTTTGTATAACACCAGCAGAAAAAAGCTCATTTTGGCGCCCCCCAAACAGGGGCGCCCGCCTGCAGTGCATCCTTTGCAGGCCCGTTATCGCCGGCCCTGAGTCTGGAGATGCAGGCCGATCTTCGCCAGAAGTCCATTTCCAGTGCGAGCAACTTCTGTTCTGTTCGCTTATTCAGTTGCCAGGTTTCACATCCATACAGTACCACGCTTTTAAAGATGCTATTATAAAGCTGTGTTTTATTTTCTTTTGATATGGTTTTTGACCAAAGTAGTGAGTTCAAAGCTCCTATTACCTTCTTTCCTTCCATAATTCGTTCCTCTATTTCGAATTCTGTCCTTCCACTTTGTTGGATTCTTGTTCCAAGGTATACATAATCAGAGCTTGGCTCGATAACCATATCATCCTCTAGTTGTAACTCACTTTTCTGTCCTCTTATACACATATATTTGGTTTTCTTCATATTAACGTATAGGCCCCATTTTTTGTATTCTCGAAACATCCAGTTTGTCATAAATATTAGATCATCTTTATCCTGGGCAATCACCACCTGATCGTCAGCAAAATGCAGTGTGAATAGTGTTGAGTCGTCGTTTAGCTGTATTCCCATTCCAAAACACGATTTCTGCCACTTATTTAAGACCTCATTTATATAGATTTTAAACAGTGCTGGCGATAAGCTGCATCCCTGTCGTAGTCCCTTATTCACCATGAAGCTATTGGATAATCTGCTGTTGATTTTTATGTTTGCTTGGATATTGTTATAGAATTGCTGCACTGCTTTTATTAAAGTTATATTAAAAGGGGATTCGTCCAGGACTTGCCATAATTTACAAAGTGGTACGGTATCATATGCCTTAGTTAGATCGACAAATAGTAGATGTATTTCTCTGTCTCTGGCTACTTTTTTTCGTTGAGTTGGTTGATCGTGAAGATGTGGTCGATACAGGATCTTCCTGCTCGGAATCCTGCTTGTTGTTCGATCTCTAAAGGTGCATATTCATTTTCTATTAGAGTTTTTAGAGTTTTCCCATATAATCTGATAAAGGTGCTGGTTCCAGTAATACAGCGATAGTTCTGGCAGTCTTCCTTGTTACCCTTTTTGTGTATTGGGGTTATCCATCCTGTTTTCCAATTTTCTGGTATGTTTTCTCCATTTGTGTAGTTGTTGAAAATTATGGTTATTAGTTTGATCAATTTTGCAGTTCCATTTTTTATAAGTTCCGCTGGGATTCCTTCTGGACCACATGCTTTTTTATTTTTTAGTAATTTAATCATTCTCTCAACGAATTCGTCATTTAATTCTACGACTTGACCATTTAAATTGTAGTGTTTTGGTGATGTATTTATATATTCCTGTCTATTTTCTTGAAGTTCTTCTTTGTAGTGGGTTTTCCATTTCTTTAAATCAATCATTTGAAGGTTTGTATTATTTCTGTTTTCATTTCTTAGAATTCGAATTAACCTCCAAGCTTCTGAGGATCTGCTTCCACCTAGATGGCATTCCACTTCCCTACATCTCTGTTCCCAGGTATTGTTCTCATTTTTTGTTAACATTTTTTTATATTTGATTAATTCTTGGCGGTATTGGGTTTTATCATATGCGTTTTGTGATTTTAACCATTTATGATATTTCTATTGTTTTATTTGTTTCTGTTATTCAAGTTCATTGCTCCAGACTATGTTGTTATTTTTCCTGGTATTTGTTATCTCCTCCATGCCTAATGCTTCACTGGCTGCTTCCTTAATCGCAAGTGTTATTTTGTCGTATATTATATTGGTGCTGCATGCTACATGGTGATATACATGCTACATTATATTGGTGCTACATGATTGTTAATTTGATCAAGTTTTTTATCCAGTCTGTTCTGGTATAGGAACCTGGTGCTGTCGTCATATAGCCCAGCTTAGCATCGCTAGCCCAGCGATGTTTCATTTATTGCATATTTGAAGAGGATTTGGATTCGAGATATTAGTAGGTAATGGTCAGATCCGCATTCTACACCTCTATATACCCTTGTGTCTTGGATTTTCCATTCTGATTTTTGTTTTATTATAATATAGTCTATAATCGATCGTAGTTGTCTTGTCTCTTGATGCCAAGTGAACTTATGTATCTCCTTGTGGGGATAGAAGCCGTTTAAAATTTTTAGGTTAAATTGTTGACACAGATTAATGAGCCTTTCTCCATTATGATTGGTTACTTCTTCCCCGTAGTTTCCTACAATTAGGTGGTCCTTCTGTTTCATCATTAATATCTCCCATTGATCTCCGATTTTTTTTTTGGCACAGGCTTTTGCCATTCAGCCAGTCACAACCTTTTTAAGTTCTTCCTAAAATCTCCGATTTTAGAAATCGTGTCTTCAAGCTCTTGTTGGATTGCGTTTTTTTCGTTTATTAATGTATCTTCGGTAGGGGCATATATACCTGTTACTGTGGTTCTGTGTCCATGGATGTTTAAGTTGACAGTCAGAATTCTCTCGTTTATTGCTTCCCAATTTGTTATTTTATTTTTATATCTCTTATCGATAAGGATTGATACTCCTTTGGCGGCTCTTTGATGTTTTTGTACGCCACTGAAGATGTGGATAAAATTATCAATTTCTTCTATACCTTTACCCTTTCTTTTTGTTTCAGTAAGAACGGATACTGATATCTTGTGTTGTCTCATTCCTTTGATTACGTCTTCAATTTTTCCTTTTAATCCTTGGACGTTCCATGTACCATAATTCATTGTCCATTTTCGTTGCGGATGTCTTCGTGGTTTTTCCAGGTCCGGGTTCCAAGGCTGGGTTTTCGGATTTTAAGCAGTTCCTTTTTTACGAATGTAGAGTCGCTAGCCCTACGATCCAACACCCAACATGGAGGGCCAGAGTTTAATTTTGAAGTTTGCTTTCTCCTAGATGGATTGTATTCTCTACGACTCTAGAGCTCCATCTGCCCATTTGTATTTGATTTTATACCATCCCTAAAATCGGGGGTCGCCACTTCCGCCATAAACACCGTACGGAAATCTTCTTCTCCGCCGTGGATACCGTTGTGGTCTTCATCCGTGACCCTGGACAAAGGACCCTAAGAAGCTACTAGTTTCCCGGGTCAGGAAACTCCTGGAATCAGCGGAGGGCAGGGATTGATTCACTTTCCCTGGTAGGACTATCCAAAGGAGTTCCTACCCGCTACCTCTTAGTTAACAATTTATACATAATATTAATTGAGATAATCGGTCTATAATTTTTCAGATCTTTTTTGTCTCCTTTTTTAATCAATAATTGGGTGATTGAGTGGTTGAATGGTGGATTGAGGGTGATTGATTCAATTCAATTACTGGGTACGTTTCGTGTTCTTAGTATTTTATTCAATAATATAAGACTTTCCTTGTTATTTTCCGCCATTTTTAATCATCTCCACTGTATGCCGTCTCTTCCTGGTGATTTATTATTTTTCATTTCTCTAAGGGCTTTCTTTATTTCTGATTTGCTAATCTCTGGTTGTAGGTCATAGTTAGCATTTTTTATTTTAATTTTCAATTTTTGAAGAGTTTTTTGTGTCGGTGGTTGCTTTTTATATATAAGTCTAAGTAGTACCGTTGTGTTATTGATGATATTTCATGTATATCGTTGGTCTCTTCATTCTGAATATTTTTGATGGCATTTATCTCTGTTTTTCCAGTTCTGGTCGTAAACACTTATTTGTTTTAGGCTTATCAATATTTTCTTCCTTATTCCTTTGTTAAAATTTCTTCCTTTTTCCTTTGTTGCACACGATTAACTCCACTACCTATGCCTTTTGACGCAATTTGTCTGCTTAAATTGTAAACTGTCTCCTTTTGTGTATCAACCTCAAAATAAGATAGCCGCAGTTTTGATAAAGCCAATCTAAAGGAGTATAATAATTACAACTGATTGTATCTGACAATAACATTGTTGTTTTTAGTATTCTCTTTACAATAACATCACATTTTATCACCTTTAAGGGTATGGTTTGAAATATTTAATTTTTTTTATTATTTCAAATAAAAGTGCATACTTTCAAGAATACTCTTTGAAAATTTAAAAATAATTGGAGTAAAATTACCAGAGATACAGGGTGTTGAATATCCCTACCCTCGACTCGCTTTGCCGCGACTTCGCGCCAGCACGCTTGAGCGTAGTGAGAAACGTTAAACAATTGTTCGCCTTCTCTTTTGTAGATTACTCCTCGATTCAAAAAACATATTCCAATGTGCATCACTTTACGATTTGGCAGACAAATAAGAAGACGAAGATGCAGTTGTCAAAACTTTAAACGCATTTTTCTCAAAACTGCTTTTTCAACTGCGGTGGACATTGTAAAGCCTGGGTTTCCTCGAAAGCGGCACCGACAAACAGCGATCGTAGCACTGCGATGAATTACGTCAGATTACGGTGAAAAATTCAAGGTTCTTCACTGGGGCAATGGAATGTGCAAGCTCAGCAAGCGGTGGCTTCCAACGCATCCTTGGAAACCAACACTATTATTTTGCATGGTACAGTTTTTTATGATGTCATTCATCGCAGTGTTACGATCGGAGGTTGTCGGCACCGCTTTCTAGGAAACCAGCGCTTAACTGAAAAACTACTCGGCCGATCTACCTGATATTTTGCACAGATTCTCTTTAGACATTTCATTAGGTAACAACGTCGAGATATTTTTCTTTTTTAGCTTATTTTTTGTTCAACAATAATAAATCTGTTGATTTTCACAAAATTTTTGCCAAAAATTTCATTTTTTTTATTTCTGAGTGATACCAAAAATTCAAAAATCATTAAAAATAAAAAACTCGACGTTGGGACCTCGTGAAACTCATAAGCTAATTAAATCTTTTTGAATTTTTTGTTTCGTATGATCGAATGTCGAGTTCTGATGTCCACCGCAAAATCCATTTTTTTGTGAGCTGCCTGTCAAAATTTGTCACCAATGGCTTATTTTTCAATATTTGGATTGAATTTTTTTCTAAATATTCTTTGAATTGTACTTAATATGCTTATTTAATTAAAAAATAAAATAGTTGTACCATAGCTTCGAAAAAAATTCACAAAAATGTGCTTGATTTGTTGATTTCAAACCATACCCCCTCCTTAAACCTTCCTTGGACTTCTACAAATGTTTAAAAATCGAAATTCACCAAATCGGTTCAGTCATACTGGAGCTGTTATAAAAAAGAAATAAAAAATTAAAAGTTCGTCTATCAAACGTCATATGTAGTGTTTATATATCGTCAGATGTCCTGGACAAAGTGCACGACTTGTCGCATTAGGCTTGTATAAGATTAGATGAGAATAGAAAACATGATTTTATACGATATGAAGTATTTATCTACTAACATTAACAAACATATTTTGTGTTTGGTTTTAGGTCAAAAATGGAAAACTCGCAGAAAAATGATAACACCAGCATTTCATTTTTCTATTTTAGAAAACTTTGTTGGTGTTTTCGAGGAAGTAGGACAAGTATTCATCAAAAAGTTGTCAAGTAATGTTAATAAGCCATCGTTTGATATATACCCCTTGCTCAATTTATTGACATTAGATATTATATGTGGTAGGTTTTTTCACTTAGTGACCTGTCTTTTTAGTTTTGCATATAGCCTCTTAGAGGGCACCACCAATAAAACCTTCAGACACAAGTCACAAACGTAACCTCAATATTTTGTTGACATAAATTGCGATACAACAAGTCGTGTAGATACATTGAATTTTTGAAATTATCAAGTCAGTCGAAAAATGAATCTTAGCCGAGAACATTTTCGAGCAATAATTTTTTGACAATTTTCTGAGTGAATTATCCCAACAGCAATGTCACGCTAAACTGGTGTCTGTGTTTGCTCCAGTCTCAGCGACGAATCCAGGCCAAGTCCACCCAAAACATCAGTCACACAGCAAAACATTTAGCAGCTAATTAAGGATGACCGCCGTGTAACTAAACGGCAGATAGAGGCATCTTTGTGCATTTAAAGACATCGATCTAAAATTAAGTACTTTCCATGGGAAACAAGCCACAATTTCACTAAAAAAATAAATTTATTAACGTTTCGAAGCACAAATCGGGTTTCGTTGTCAAAATACAAAATACTACTAAAATAAACAAAAATTTTGTTGATAAGTAAAAAAAATTCTTCTAATAATTTATTTAATCTGACTCATTTATATTGGCAATTCAGACGTATATTATACTAAGTCTATATATAAGTCTTCTACTTTAAAATGATATCGCCAATATTTATGAGTTGCGTTCCTGGGACGACTTTACTAAAAGATAGTTCATTCGATTACATGAAATCAATCCCAACTCAAGAATATCCGTGGCAAAAAAATCATAGCATGTGATCTGTCTTTAAAAAGACAACCAAATGCAACGATGACAGTAAAATTCTCGCGTTAGAGATTTCATAGTAAATCACGAGGGAAAACCAGGAAAAAACCTCGTGATACTATCCCGACATCGTAAGTATTTGGTCTTACATTTAATTTACCTTCAAAAAACTAATACCAAATTCCGATGTTTAAATTATAAATAATATTAATAATACATAGATATACAATAAGTAATAGTAAAATATAAAATTTGTATGATCACTAACTCGATATGTTATTGACTTACTAATCGTGGTATTTTCTTTCTATTGACTTCCTCTTTCAGTATGGGTAACCACATCCTACTGCATTCTACCGAGGAATTTGCGACACAATTGATTTCATTTAGCATAATTAGAGCCGCTTCTTTGATTTTTCTCTTTTTCTATTTGATAGATCTCAAATATGTCAAATATTTGAGATCTATCAAATTCTCTATTTTTAATATAAGACTGATGTTCACTTATTCTAACGTTTAATGGTCTTGATGTTTCACCTAAATAAAATTGTTCGCATTCACGAGGTATTTTATAAATGCAGTTCTTTGTTCTTTCTTGTTCATTGTTAGGTTTAGTTTTAGATAGAATAGATCTCAATGTGTTTGTTGTTTTGAATGTTGTTGAAATGTTGAATTTATTTCCTATTGTTTTAAGTTTGTTGGATAGTCCTTTTATATATGGTATTGTTATTTTCCTCGTATTATTTCTTGTGAATGTTGTAGGATCCCGTTCTAAGTTGTTCTGTTCCATTCGATCCAATCTTGACAATTCCTTATTTATAAACGATAAAGGATAATAATTTTTTAATAAAACAGATGTTAACAATTGTTTTTCTTCTAAAAATAAATTTTCGTTAGAACAAGTAATTTTGGTTCTATCATATAAGGATTTAATGATTCCCTTTTTAACGTTGATGTTGTGCTTTGATTTGTAATTGAGATATATGTTGGTGTGTGTTGGTTTTCTATACACTTGAGTCTCATATCCAGTATCCTTCTTTGAGACTAAAACATCGAGGAAAGGCAAAATTTTATTGTATTCCTTTTCCGTTGTAAATTTTATTGTCTCTTCTTGATCGTTTATAATATTCAGGAATGTATCCAACAATTCGGATCTATGAGGCCATATTGAAAACACATCATCTACATATCTCCACCATACAGTGGGTTTTAAGTTTTGTTTAGAAATGATATTAGTTTCGAAATCCTCCATAAATATATTAGCCAATAATGGAGATAAAGAAGAGCCCATTGCTAGACCAAAATTTTGCTTATAGAATTCATTATTTAGTTGAAAATAGGTATTATTAGTAATAACAACAAATAATAATAATAATAACAACAAACACATTGAGATCTATTCTATCTAAAACTAAAACATAACAATGAACAAGAAAGAACAAAGAATTGCATTTATAAAATACCTTGTGAATGCGAACAATTTTATTTAGGTGAAACATCAAGACCATTAAACGTTAGAATAAGTGAACATCAGTCTTATATTAAAAATAGAGAATTTGATAGATCTCAAATATGTCAACACGCATGGGATAATGAACATAGAGTTCAGTGGAGAGATTCAAGTATAGTCCTGAAAGAATCAGATAGTAACAGGAGAAAAATCAAAGAAGCGGCTCTAATTATGCTAAATGAAACCAATTGTGTCGCAAATTCCTCGGTAGAATGCAGTAGGAT
The DNA here is from genome assembly GCF_917563875.1 of Diabrotica virgifera virgifera. Lineage (NCBI taxonomy): Eukaryota > Metazoa > Arthropoda > Insecta > Coleoptera > Chrysomelidae > Diabrotica > Diabrotica virgifera. The sequence continues at coordinate 76,823,062 of NC_065448.1, forward strand.
GTGGTTACCCATACTGAAATAGGAAGTCAATAGAAAGAAAATACCACGATTAGTAAGTAAATAACATATCGAGTTAGTACAAACTTTTAGTATTACTTATTGTATATCTATGTCACAATAAAACACTGAAAACTTTTGTTTTCTATACTTCCACAAAATTTATTATTTACAACTATGTGACTACAGCTGTTTCGGCAGAGTGCCTTTCTTAAGTGATATAATTTACAATGTGTTTGCCTTTTTAAGTCTCTAATTGAAGAGGTTAAGGAGTGGGGAGCTGTTTGTCTCGAGTTTGTCATTCAAAATTTTATCTGTATTTTTCAGTTTATTAATTTCCAAAGATTCTAAAAAAGATAGCTTAAGGCCTTTATTTTGGATATGCAGAATTTGAAACTCTTCATTGAAAGAATGATTATGATCTAGAAGGTGAAGTGTGTATGTAGAAGTGTCTGTTTTTCTATTGTTGAGAGCCCTTTTGTGTTCTGCTATCCGTTTGTCAAAAGTTCTGCCAGTTTGACCGATGTACGTTTTCGGACAGTCACCACAAGTTAGTTTGTACACACCACTCTGTAGTTGCTTTCTCTTTCGGCTTTTATTGTTCTTAATATATTTGCTTAAGTTGTTGTTAGTTCTGAAAGCTGGTATTATTCCTTTCTTTTCTATGTATCTGGCTATTTTTGTTGTTATCTTGCCAGTATATGTGAGAGAGCAGAAGGTACTGGGTTCTTTCTGTGGTGGTGGATACACTAATTTCAGGGCTTTCTTATGGAGTTTTTGATTTAAAATTTTGTTAACTGTTTGTTTGTTATAGCCGTTGTTTACTGCTATTTGTTTAATGATGTTTAGTTCTATCTCGAAGTTATTTTTTTTCATGGGAATTTCTGTCAGTCTATGTCTATGGTAGGCTGCTAATTTGTGTTGTGTAGGATGGGATGATGAATTGTGTATAGTTATGTCAGTATGGGTAGGTTTATGATATACGGAGAACTCATGTTTGTTGTGTAGTCTGGTAATCGTTACATCTAGAAAGTTTATGGAATTATTCTGTTCTGTTTCTATTGTAAACTCAATATTACTATGAAGTGAATTAATGTATGATAGAAATTGGTCAAGTTGTCTGTTAGTTCCTGTAAAGCATACTAGTATATCATCCACGTATCTCCACCAATATAAGAACTGTTTAAATACGGGATGTTTAGAAATTGTTGTTTCAAGTTGGTTCATAAATATACCTGATAGTAATGGGCTTAGAGGATTACCCATAATAAGTCCTGCACTGTTGTTTGTGTATATTTGATTATTGAATTCAAAATAGTCTTGTTTTATGTAAATTTCAAGGAGGTGTAAAATCTCAGATGCAACGATCGGATTTGTACTATTATGGTGTAAAAGATTTTTAACTAAAACAAAAGTTTCTGTAGGAGGAAAAGGATTTTTTACGTCAAATGAAATTAGTCTGGAGTTGTTGGGCAATTGAAAATGTTGTATTTTATTAACTAGTTCTAGTATATTTTTCTATAGTTCTATAGTTTCTATAGAACTAATTCTAGTGTATGTCTAAGCAGACAAAGGTAACACTACTATTGCTATCGACAAAAGAGACTATAATAACAAAACAATAGAATTTTTAACTTACCAAAACAGTACACCACTAAACAAAGATCCCACAGAAAAATACCGAAAACAAATTAAACTAGCCATTGAAAATTCAAAATCAATACTAAATCCAACAGAACAGAAATACCTTAATATTATGAACCCACAACCTCCTAAATTATACTCTTTTATTAAAATACACAAACCTGACCACCCGATAAGGCCTGTAGTTTCTTTTTATACAGCTCCGTCATACAAACTTCCAAAAAAACTGTCAGATATTATTACAGAATACACTAAATTTTCAGCTAAATTCACCGTAAAAAATACACTAGAACTAGTTAATAAAATACAACATTTTCAATTGCCCAACAACTCCAGACTAATTTCATTTGACGTAAAAAATCTTTTTCCTAGTGTTCCTCCTACAGAAACTTTTGTTTTAGTTAAAAATCTTTTAGACCATAATAGTACAAATCCGATCATTGCATCTGAAATTTTACACCTCCTTGAAATTTGCATAAATCAAGACTATTTTGAATTCAATAATCAAATATACACAAACAACAGTGCAGGACTTATTATTGGTAATCCTCTAAGCCCATTACTATCAGATATATTTATGATCCAACTTGAAACAACAATTTCTAAACATCCCGTATTTAAACAGTTCTTATATTGGTGGAGATACGTGGATGATATACTAGTATGCTTTACAGGAACTAACAGACAACTTGACCAATTTCTATCATACATTAATTCACTTCATAGTAATATTGAGTTTACAATAGAAACAGAACAGAATAATTCCATAAACTTTCTAGATGTAACGATTACTAGACTACACAACAAACATGATCTCCGTATATCATAAACCTACCCATACTGACACACCTATACACAATTCATCATCCCATCCTACACAACACAAATTAGCAGCCTACCATAGCATGATACATAGACTGACAGAAATTCCCATGACAAAAAATAACTTCGAGATAGAACTAAACATCATTAAACAAATAGCAGTAAACAACGGCTATAACGAACAAACAGTTAACAAAATTTTAAATCAAAAACCCCATAAGAAAGCCCTGAAATTAGTGTATCCACCACCACAGAAAGAATCCAGTACCTTCTGCTCTCTCACATATACTGGCAAGATAACAACAAAAATAGCCAGATACATAAAAAAGAAAGGAATAATACCAGCTTTCAGAACTAACAACAACTTAAGCAAATATATTAAGAACAATAAAAGCCGAAAGAGAAAGCAACTACAGAGTGGTGTGTACAAACTAACTTGTGGTGACTGTCCGAAAACGTACATCGGTCAAACTTGCAGAACTTTTGACAAACGGATAGCAGAACACAAAAGGGCTTTCAACAATAGAAAAACAGACACTTCTACATACGCACTTCACCTTCTAGATCATAATCATTCTTTCAATGAAGAATTTCAAATTCTGCATATCCAAAATAAAGGCCTTAAGCTATCTTTTTTAGAATCTATGGAAATTAATAAACTGAAAAATACAGATAAAATTTTGAATGACCAACTCGAGACAAACAGCTCCCCACTCCTCAACCTCTTCAGTTAGAGACTTAAAAAGGCAAACACATTGTAAATTATATCACTTGAGAAAGGCACTCTGCCGAAACAGCTGTAGTCACATAGTTGTAAATAATAAATTTTGTGGAAGTATAGAAAACAAAAGTTTTCAGTGTTTTATTGTGAGATAAAATGAACTTCCATCAAGTAACGGTCGAATCCATCAAGTATATATATATTATATGTATTATTAGTATCATTTATAATTTAAACATATTAAAGTCGGAATTTGGTATTAGTTTTTTGGAGGTAAATTAAATGTAGGACCAAATACTTACGACGTCGGGATAGTATCACGAGGTTTTTTCCTGGTTTTCCCTCGTGATTTACTATGAAATCTCTAACGCGAGAATTTTACTGTCATCGTTGCATTTGGTTGTCTTTTTAAAGACAGATCACATGCTATGATTTTTTTTGGGACGGATATTCTTGAGTTGGGATTGATCTCATGTAATCGAATGAGATATCTTTTAGTAAAGTCGTCCCAGGAACGCAACTCATAAATATTGGCGATATCATTATCAAGTCTTCTACTTTAAAATGTATAATATACGTCTGAATTGCCAATATAAATGAGTCAGATTAAATAAATTATTAGAAGATTTTTTTTACTTAGCAACAGTATTTTTGTTTATTTTAGTAGTATTTTGTATTTTGACAACGAAACCCAATTTGGGCTTCGAAACGTTAATAAATTCATTTTTTTAGTGAAATTGTGGCTTGTTTCTCATGGAAAGTACTTAATTGTAAAAATGCCACAAGGAAATAGCTTCAGAACAACATCGATCTAAAAGATCCTACATGAACAATTGGGTGTTAGGAAGTTGATTTGCCGTTGGATCCATCATTTGCTTACAGAAGGACAAAAATCGGTTCGCGTCGATTGGTGTCGAAAAACATTGGAATGGTTCAACAAAGGAAACTCAAAAGACGTTTATTAGAAAAAACAAATATAGGGCATTTAGCCCTACAAACTCCCGAATAAAATTTTTTTTAAATACAGCACCTAGAGACTTGCATTTTTTTGCATTATGTTCAGGATGATGTAAGGAAAAAAGTACACTATTCAAAAATGGGTGGAAATGCATAATTGCACTGTAAAGTGCATAAAATGCATCCATAATTGCATAAATAAAAAAATAAAGTCAAAAGCAGTATACTAAGGAACAAAATTTATTATTTGGAGGGTTTTTGGGGTCACTGAATACGATTACGCCATCAGAACTGATCCCCGGATTACCTGGTGCTCAAGGTCACGGCAAGAGACATCATATTCTGGAGTTCCGATGGTTTTCGGCTTTAAATCGATGCAAACGGATTACTCGTGGATTTTAGGGGGGGGGGCTAAATACGAATATGATAATATCAGAATTGACCTCCGGGGTATCTGATGCCCAAAGTCGTTACTAAAGCACGTCATCTTCTGGAGTTTCGAGGGATTTCGGTACTAAGTTGATGTAACTGGACTACTCGGGGGGTTTTTGAGGTGGTTAAACACGAATATGCCATCAGGATAGACCTTAGGATTATCTGGTGCCCAAGGCCACTGTAAGTCATCTTTTGGAGTCATCAAGGTCATCTTCTGGAGTTTCAAAGCCTTTCGGTATCAAATTGATGCAAATGGCTTACTTACGGGTTTTTGAGGTCGCTAAACATGAATATGCAATTAACACCGACTCCCTGTGCACCTGGAGCCCAAGCTCACTGCAAGGGGCGTCCTCTTCTGGAGTTTGAGAGATTTCGGCATTAAATGGATAAAAATGGATTACTCGGGGGTTTTTGAGTGGTTGAATACGAATATGCCATAAGAACAGACCTCTCGATCACCTGGTGCCCAAGGTCACTGCAAGAGACGTCATCTTCTGGAGTTTCGTGTATTAAATTGATGCAAACGGATTACTTACGTATTTCTGGGGTTTCCAAACACGAATATGATATCAGAATTAAACTCCGGAGTATCTGGTGACCAGGATCGCTACTAGGGCACGTCATCTTCTGGAGTTTTGAGGGTTTTCGGCATAAAATGGATGAAATGGATTACTGAAGGAGCTTTTGAGGACGCTAAACACGAAAATGCCATTGGAACAGACCCACGGAGCACCTGTTGCCCAGGGTCACTGCAAGAGGCGTCATTTTCTGGAGTTTCGAGAAATTTCGTCATTAAATTGATGCAAATAGATTACTGAGGGGTTCTTGAGGTTGCTAAATACGAATATGCCATCAGAACCGAATCCCGGAGAACCTGGTGCCCAAGGTTATTGCTAGGGACGTCATCTTCTGGAGCTTCGAGAGTCTTCGGTACTAAATTGATGCAAACGGATTACTCATAGGTTTGTGGGGTTACTGAACGCGAATACGCCATCAGGTCTCACCCTCGGAGCACCTGGTGCCTAATGCAGGTCATCTTCTGTAGTTTTGAGGGTTTTCGGCATTCAATTGATGCAAACGGATTACTTACTAATCCGTATTTTGCGTTGTTGAACACGATTGCGTCATCAGAACAGACACGAGAGCACCTTGTAGCCAGAGCACGTCATTTTCTGGAGTTTAGAGAGTTTTCGGTACTTAGTTGATGCACATGGATTACTAATAAGTTTTTGGAGTTGCTGAACATGAATACGCTATCAGAACAGACACCGGAGCACCTGGCGCATAAGGCACGGTATCTTCTGTAGGTTCGATAGTTTTCGGTACTAAATTAGTGCAAACGGATTACTCTTGAGTTTTTGGGGTTGCTGAATATGAATATGCCATCAGACTTAACCCACGCAGCATTTGGTGTTAAAGCAGGTCATCCTCTGGAGTTTTGAGTGTTTTTGGTACTAAATTGATGAAAACGGATTACTCATTGGTTTCTCAGGTACCTAAACACGAAAATGCCATCAGAACAGACACCGCAGCACCTGGTGCCTAAAGTACGTTATCTTTTGAATTTCTGAGAGTTTTCGGTACCAAATTGATGAAAAATGGATTATTTTTTGGTTTTGGTGTTGTTGAATACGAATATGGCTTACATGAGAAATTCTAGAGTATCTAGTGATTACGCCAATCACTAGTAATGTCAACGCGTAATAAAACTCATGTAAAAAAATTAAATAGATCAACATAGTAGAGTTCGTATTCCGAAAAGCCAAAACCCATGAGCAATTCGTTTACATCAATTTAGTACCAAAATTTTTCTAAACTCCATAAGATGATATATCTTAGGCACCAGGTGCTCCGATGTTTGTTCTGACGGCGTTTTGTCTTCAGCAACCCCAAAACTCGATGTGCTGTATTGAAAATTTATTTATTTTGTGCTAAATGCCCTAGTCTATATAGTATTGTTAGTGGCGATAAATCTTTACTCCTACCAACCGGAAAATAAACGCCAATCCGGTGTGTGGGTGCTTTACGATGAAGAAAAACCAACAAAAGTAATCCGTTCTCGAAGTGTCTCAAAAAAAATGATTGCAAGTTTTGTGTCAAAATCTGGTCATGTGGCAACAATTGCTTTAGAACATCGACGAACGGTTACTTCTGATTCGTATACAGGGTGTCCCGGAAAATAGTGCGTTCCTTCAAGGTATGAGCTAAGTGCACCATTTAGAGCAAAAAAGTCTAATAAATTTTTTTTGTTAAGTCAACCGTTTTCAAAAAAATAATTTATTAATTTTAATGCATTTGATTAATGTCCACAGAAAAGCAAATACAGCCGGCAGCGCTGCGTTCCTTCTGTGCTAAAATAATTTTACTGTAACTCAACTATCATGAATCATCGATCATAGGCATAATATACATTGATAAAATACTGATAACAGTAATAGAAAAACAGCATAATATTTGTGTTTATTAAATATCTAATAAATAAGGTTTGTAAAGTGTTTTAACTTACATAAACTTTTTTTATTACAATAAAGCTACGTCTTCAAGAAGCATCGATAGAACATGTTGCAAACATTTGAGTACCTGCATTTCTTCATTCAATCTTCTGGGAAGTTCGAATGGTTCAATTAGATGATTATAAAAAATATTCCCAGCCCACAAATTCATACTTTTGTCAACCATGAAAGTTAAACACACCATTCGTAAAAATAAACTTTATCTGCACATAACACTTTACACAGAAATTCGGGTTCTCTGAAGATCTTATTTTACTTGGAGGTAAATAGCCTTGCTGTAAATCTTGCACTAAACGTAATTAACATAATATCATGATACTCGCTATCGAAATCATGACAATATCACAACAATAGGATGTACCTCTTCTGGGGTTACAGGTGATTATGATATGACTGTTTGTGTTTACAATTTGTATATTTTTATCTAAGCTGTGTCAAAATAAATAAAACTGCCGTGTTGCCAAATGTAAATTTTAGTAAAATACATTATTTTAATTTTTTGGGGCAACAGATGACTTTAGAAAAAAAATTTATAAGAAAGTTTTCTTTTAAATGGTGCATTCTACCCACACCTTTAAGGAACGCACTATTTTCCGGGACACCCTGTATAACCGTTTGTTTACCAGAAATTATCGCGAAACTCTCACAAAGCAACACACAACGGCGAATCATCCTACATCATGACAACGCAAATGCTCACACTGCCCAAAAGATAATTAGAGTATTTGGAGCTTCAAAACATTGAATTGTTAAACCATCTACCATATAGACCAGAGCGAGGAGTCCCAACCACTTCTTCACGTTCCCAAAGATCAAGAATTCAATGCGTCTGCCATGATTCCAGTCGCCAGAACAGCGATTTTGCAGGTGTCAACTGAAGACTGGAATAGTTTTACCAATTGGTTAGCAATAGCCAAAAGCAATAAAGTACTTTAAGTCTATATATTTTTTGTTTTTATGGCTATATGCAAAACTAATAATTACACTTTTATAAAAAAGAATTTTTTATAATAAAACCTTTTTATTATTTTATAGGAAAGAATATAAAATAATTTAACGATAAACGATTTAACGATAACATGCTTAAAATTCCAAAAATTACACTCTAATAAAAAAGTACTTTTTATAATATCACGATTTTGTTATTGTACATATAGGACACAACATGTTTGGAAAGAATAATTAACTTATAAAATATGAATTTTTAGTAGGTGTATTAACTGTTATTTATAATTATGATTCCAAAAATTACACTAGTATAAAATAGTATTTTTTATAATACCACGGTTGTTTAAAATGGTATATATAATTTTAAGTATATAAACTTTTAATTATTTATTAAAACAATTAAAAAAGATACGCAACAGCCGGGTTCCAACAGGGGACCTCTCGATCTGCAGTCTAATGCCACTGAGGCACCATCAATTTGTAGATATAGATTTATTAACGTACTTTAAAATATCATTGCATTAGTCACATTTTTAAAATAGTTTGAAATAAAAAAAAAATCGATTTATCCTTAAAGTGTGATTGGTTAGTGGGGTAAAACTTTGTAGATCCGTTATAAGTAATAGATAGTAATAAAAGTTAATAACAAAAATTGTAACCAACTTTGATTACAGATTGATAATCAGTAATCGTAAATTGTAAGTTTTAGACAATTATTCAGTCATGGCTTACTTCAAATTTGGAAAGATTTAGACCCGTAATTATTAATAATTTTGCTCTGAAAAATGAAAATATCTCGAAAACTAATAAATTTACACATAGGGAATGTTATACAAAAATTATAGTATGGGAATGGTACTTTTCGATAATACTATAAAATACAGGGTGTTCTATTTACTGAGAAAATAATGTACTTGTGTTTTGACTCACCCTGTATTCAATATAAAGAAAATTAGCAAAACAACCATTTACGAATATTTTGACAATAAATAAAAAAATACAACGTCAATAAATCATTGACCTTGTGCTTGCTTTTATTTGTACAGGTAGTTAAACTTGTTACGATTTTCATATAAAAGTGGTTATAACTCTGTAAATACCCCGTATAACATACCAAACCTTTATATTTTTGTAGTCGAAAAGTTTCGACGATTTCGAATATAAAATAACATACAGGGTGTTCTATTAAAAAAAAAACATAAGTTTGGTCTGCCACGATGTTATCGAACACCCTGTAACATTCTAACTAATTTTGTAATGTGAAGCTCAAAGTTCGCTACAATTTTTGTTATTAAGTTTTATGGCTATACATTACTATAACGGATCTACGGAGCTTCACCCCACTAATTATTAATCATCCTGTATAATAGCAGTAAAATATTGCATTGTTAGCTAGTTCTAAGCTATCCTGAAAATTTCAGGTGTCTAGGTAGCCTAGAACTATTTTTAAAATGGATTACAAAATTTGCGGAGTCCGTGACACCAACCAACCCAAGTATATAAAAAGGTTTTAAAAAGACAACCTATCGTATTACCAAAACTTACCTAAATTTACACAATAATTTCTGCGCATTCAAAATAAAAGAGGAAACAAGTTATTACTATTAAAAGGACGTAATATGGTTGTGAAACTATTTTCCTTTGGGATGTTTTTTACTGAATATTTTATACATGGGACTAATTTACAATTAATTTCAATAAAAAATATATTTTTTATTCATTTTCAATAAAAATTGATTTAATATACAGTGTGAAATTTTTAATATAGTGGCAGAGGGGGATTTCGTGGCAGATTGAAGTCTATGAGATTTTACTGATTTTTTATGTAATTTGGCCCACTGAATCCGAGTCTTCAGCATGATTTTTCGAATTTTTAGTCGAAAAAATCGCTTTAAAGCATGCATTTTTTTTCACAAAAATTAAAATATTTGATATTTAAAAACTCAAAAAGTATTGATTTATTTTAATAACGTTATATAACAAATTTTGCTTTGAATTTGTCCCTCTATCGATTTGTGGGGTTATTTTTATTAAAGCAAATTAAAGCAATTTTCACCCCCGAGAAGGGGTGACATCTACCCCAGGCTAAAACCACAAGTTTGTACCATGTTACTTTTGTTTCTTGAGGTATCCTCTATCCACTTACCATTTTTTGTGATAATGAATGGATGTTCAGCGAAATCGAAGATCATAGTTGATTTTTACCTTCAGTGACTACACTATAGGAAGAAAATTGCAATTCAATAATTGAAATGCGTGTATTTTGCGAGCTTATAAATTATTAAACGATATGTAGATGGGGTGGTTGTCTTGCGAAGGGGTTCTAGCTTCATAATCGAAATGCGCGTGATTTAAGAGTTTATTCTTAGAATATAAGCTATACGAATTAAACTTCTATTACCTTTTTTGTAAAAACTTACAGTTTTTCAGTGATTTATGAAATACAGTTTTAAAACATGCATTTTTTTTCACGAATAATTAAAATTTTTAATCTTTCATAACTCAAAAAGTATTGACTTATTTTAATAACTTTATATAACAAATTTTGCTTATAATTGGTCCTTATATCGATTTGTGGAGTTATTTTTGATAAAATAATTTTCACCCCCGAGAAGTGGTGGCATCCACCCTCAGGGTAAAGGCGCAAGGTGAGACCATGTCACCTTTGTTTCTTGAGGTTTCCTTTAACCACTCACCAATTTTCGTGAAAATCGATAAAGGTTCACCGAAATTGAAGGTAATAGTTGATTTTTACCTTCAGTGACTGCACTATACAAACGGAATTGCAGTTTAATGATGTAAATGTGCGTATTTTGGAAGCTCATAAATTATTAAATGATATGTAGTCGCCAAATAATTAATTGAATGCATTTTAAGTACAACTCTCTCTTAAGCCGGGAATAAGTGGTGGTTTTCTTGCGAAGGGGTTGCAGCTCAATAATCGAAACTATATCATTTCAAGAGCTCATAAATAGCTCGTAGTTCTGCCGCAAAAAGCGATTCAATATCCCTATTTTTAAGTAGTGGGGGGCTGACTCAGCCCCCCACTAAAATATTAAATTCCTGCTCAGTGTCACGAGCTCAAGAATTTTAATTTGCGGAATATGATAGCTCATATATCAGGGCTATTTGTTTTTTAATTTTTGCAAGTGGGGGGGGGGGCAGCTCAACACGGGTTTAAATCGGAAGGGGTACATGATGATCGCCAACATTCGTCACTGATAGGCACATCAAGAAGAAGATTGCGTTTGTATCAGGAGTATAATTATTAGAGTTATGATACTACTGATTAAAACATTGTTTTATATTTTTCATTTTACAGATTTATTAATATTGCATTATACTCTTTCAGAAACTGCTATGGGCGTGAAAATAAATGCTCAAACGGACGAGAACTCAGCATATGCGCAATCTGTTCACAAGATCTCTTATCTAATTAACCAGAAATTATACTCTGTTGCTGTAGCAATTAGCTACCATTTATATCCTTTGACCATCAATTATTACAAAGAGAAAATTGCGTTGAAAACACTTCATAAATACACTGATCAAGTAATTGATAAAAGATGTAAGGACTCACGGTCTGTTATTAAGGACAAGATAGATGAAAACGGAATAAAAAAGAAAATAGCATTTTTAGATTTATTACTCAGCGCCAACTCCAATGGCCAGTATCTTTCAAGAAAGGATATAAGAGAAGAAGTTGATACTTTTATGTTCGCGGTAAGTGATAAGTATATAAAATATTCTTCTTCTTCTTTTTCTTCTTCTTCTTTCTAGTATGATCGAGTATGCTAATTGTAGGCTACTGCCTGTTTATTGCCATCAAGTCTTCCCCGGACGATGAGGTCGAGCATTCTCGCCATCATCGTTTCGGTGGTCTACCCTGTGGTCTTTTACTTACTGGGTTATTAGTTTTTGCGCGCTTTTAACGAGTCTTCTGTCCTCCATTCTCTTTATATATTTGTCCAATATCTTCGTCTCTATCTTACCCACCTTCCTATGCCCTGTATTCCACAATTTTTTCTGATGTCTTCATTTCTTATTTGGTCACGTAGAGTTTTGCCTTGTATACTTCTTAGTGTTCACACTTCAACTGTTCTCATCCAGGGCCCCCGCTAGGCTGAGTGGCGCCCGCATGCGGCATATATTTTAGCGCCCTTAAATCTACTATATTTACTTATGAAATAAATCTATAGTTTTTTTATTTTTTACTTGTAATAAAACGATAGAAATTGCAAGACTTCAAATTTTATTTTTCTTGTAACTGATTTGCTGATGATGGCAAACAACAAATAAAACATTAATATATTAATTAAGAGCGTAGGCGCAAAATTCCGGGCCAATGCTTTTTAAATGTATTCATTTTTTTCGAATCCTGAGAGGACTATGTTCTTAAGTATTTTTGAAAAATGTAAACGCAGAATAAAAGATTACATTATTGCTGAGGGCCGAAAGTTCCTGAAAACAAGGGTGAAAAATACAGAAAATTTAGTAAGATTTTTAATTTTAAATATTTCATTCAAAAAAACTTTTTGTTTATTCTAGTGGACTTTCGGCCTTTGGTAATATTGTAATCTTTCATTCTGCGTTTAAATTTTTCAAAAATATTTATTATAGTTTTCTCAGTATTCAAAAAAATGAGTACATTTAAAAAACAATGGTCCGAAATTTTGGGCCTACGCTCTTAAATCTAGAAAGCGATAGCTTAAATTTAAATTGATTTAAATGGGTGTTTTTCTAGATTTGATGAATCATCATAACCAAGTATCATATCAAATCTACTATTTAACGAAAGGACTTGATCAATTATTCTAATACTGTCTAATTTCTATGTTAAAGGTACCATTATCTGCTATATTCGTAAGACTCTCACAACTTTTAATTATATTAAATTTTAATGGCTTTATCACCCTTATCATACCCTTGATCTCACATGTCTTTTATATTTAAATGTTTTAATAGTTCAACTACATAATTAAATAACCCTTCCCCTTTAGTGTCAAATATTATTCGCGAAGCTAAAAAACTCTCTTGTATTTGAACTTTTTTTAGAATTATCGTTTAATACAACATAACGCAAAATTACAGATGGTGATCATATTATTAGAGCCACCTAGTAAAATTCAATGTTTTAGAGGAAGGGTATATAATTGAGCTGTACCATATATTAATGCATTTGTTTCCATTTGGCTGTCTTGTTACACTTTATGAAAGTGCAATAAATAGTCTGGGAATAGTGGCAACACGCATGTGTGGCAATGTGTGACTCAGATGCCATTGTTCGTCAGTGCTGCCCAGCCTAGCTTGCAAGTCGTGTGCCTATTATTTTGTATTCTTGGTGTTTAGAGTTATAATAAACTTTGTGGGTCTCCATTGCTCCCTAGTGATATTCTGACGGGCCTATACTGTTTTTTTTGTGAATTTAGTAAAAATTGAGCGTTCGTTACACTAGTGGTACCAGAACATCATGGGAAATCCAAAGACATCTCACCAAGGAAAATAGCTGAAATAAAAACTTTAATATTCAATACTAATCACTCCAACAGAAACATAGCATCCATTTCTAAAGTTTCAAAGGAAACGTGGATGGTATAAAGAAAAAACTTACATACCATTATTAAACAAAAGTAAAATTTTCTAAGGCGGCTCTTGTTGGAGAACTGTATTCTCCACCCAAAATAAATTCTATTTCACCAACAACAAATTTCCGCGCCGCCTCTGTAACAACCATAAATAATTCCATCACGCAGTGCCTGGAGAAATCTTCCAAGAATGTTAATCTCCGCCTTCTTTTACCCAAAGCACCCAACGGAAAAATTTGTTAACGGGATGCAAGGTGCAAGGGTAAACAGCACTAACAGTCAATCAACTATCGACACTTCTTAAGAACGCACTTTTTCATTACGCTTGTTCGAAGTGTATTCTTCACGCGGCAATTAGCAAAAAGCCGGTACATAAAGTGTAAAATTATGTGTGGTGGCGTCTTTCACGGATAGTTGTAACTCAATTGTTCACATGTAAAATTCTATTTCTTGCCCTTTTTCAACTTCATTACAGTCATAGCAAAATAAAAGTGTTTTATTTACATACACAATTCAACAGGCCAGAATTACAGCATCTTACGGTTCATTAAAAGTTCTCCACTTAGCTATCGAAGGCTTAGCGACACATTGAACTTACTGCAAGTGCAAAACGCTGGAAAGAGACATTGGAACTACTCCAAACTCTCCATGGAGGAATGTTGAACACCGGCGTCCTTCCATTTTGTTCCTCCGAGACCGGATTTTGTTTCTAAGAGCCGAATTTGGCCCTTAGAGCCACATTTGATCCATCGACCGAACTTTCCTGGCCTAAAAACACTCAATTCAAGTTTCTATCTAATTCTATTATTTTGTTAAAAAACATTTCTAGCTAATGCCAACTCTTTCTAAAAGACATTATAAGTGTCGCGTTTTTCGGATATTCTCGTCGAATAGACAATAATTCCAAGAGACAAAGTGATTGCGTTATTTATTCTACGGACAAATAAACATTCTGTGAACAAAAACAGTGATAATAGTTTACTTCAAGAAGTGGTGTTCAAGGACTAGCTGATTCCAGGAAAAGCAACCCACATTCAAGTACCAAGAGCCCAGGGGTGACGTACAAAATAAACCTTTCTATATATTGTAAATTCAAAAAGTTAATTTTCAAAGATCTCTTGCGAAATGATACTCTAATAAAGTTAAACAATATTTAAAGAACTATTCAGGGTTGAATTTTTGGTTTAATATTGCATGCTTGTTAAAATTCAAAAATAAATAATAATTTCATTCAAAAATAAACAAATTAAAGTTATTACAATGAGCAAAAAAGGTTTAAATAAATTAGTAAACAAAAAGCATTCTATTCTAGATTCTGTTAATAGAATTCAAACGTGGCTAGAAGCAAACCATGACTCGGAAAAAGATGTTTTCTCATTCAAAACAAGAGAAGGTCGATTACAAGACCTGTTCTCTGATTACAATAACGTACAGGATGAAATTGAATTCCTGGACGATTCTCAAAAATGTGATCGTGCCATATTTGAAGAAAATTATTTTGCGGTTCTGTCAAAAATACAAAGTTCGATTAGAGCATTGGATATTACCAATACAGGGAGCATCGCTGCCGCTAAGCAAGTGGCCGTAAAGCTCCCGGAAATAAGCATATGCAAATATTCCGGGCAAATAGGGGACTTCGAAAGTTTTTTTGAGCTCTTTGACACACTGATAATACAAAATCAGTCCCTTTCTGACATCCAAAAGTTTCTTTATTTGAAAAGTTACCTACAGGGTGATTCTCTTAAGTTGGTGGATTCTTTGAAAGTCACAAATGAAAATTTTTCGATTGCTTTAGATATTCTAAAGAACCGCTATCAGAATAAGGTCACAATCATAAATTCTTACTTAACAGAGATTATAGACATTCCTACACTGAGAAACAGCTCACCGCAAGCCCTCAGAAATTTTCTAACTACCGTAACAAAAAATATGCAATTGCTAAAAAATTTGCAATTTTCAAGTGCAGAGCTCATTGATATAATTTTAGTTTTCCTGCTAGAAAGCAAATTAGATTTTTCAACAAGGAGACTTTTTGAAACTGAGCGAAATCATTCAGATGTACCAAAATTAGATGTTTTTCTTAAATTTCTTGAAAAAAGGTGCATTGTTCTGGAAAGCCTGGAAAATACAAATCCTAGGCAAGCCAAAAACGTAAAAGTTTCACATCATGCATCCAGTAATAACACATCAGAGGATTCAGATAAAAATAATACGTCAAATAATTTAGTTTCTGACTTTTGTTGCATTTTCTGCAAAAAGCAAGGTCATAAAATTTACAAATGTCACTTTTTCAAAAACATTCAGCATGATGACAAAATAAAATTCGTGAATTCAAAAGGTCTCTGCGTAAACTGCCTAGGTAGGCATAATTCTAAAGATTGTTCATCAAAACATGTATGTACCGTTTGTAAAAGGCGCCATAATACAATTTTGCACATTCTGGCACCAAATAATAATTCGGGTAAACATAATACTTTTTCTACGACCCATAAAAATGAAAGTCCGTCCACTTCTACAAGTTCAAACAATTACGAACGCGAACATTCGTCAAATTCAAACTTTCAAGGTCCTTCGTTTCAAGGGCAAGAACCTTTTACAAATTCCTTTTCTGCTTTGTCCGTAAAAAATTTAAACATACTTCTAGCTACGGCCAAAGTAACCATTTTCGACAAAAACGGGAAACCTTTAACGGCCCGATTGTTCCTCGATACGGGAAGTCAAAATAGCTTTTGTACCCAGTGTCTCGCTGATAGGCTGGGCTACAAGCCATATGACATATCTCTAAACATTTCTGGCATAGGCTAAAGTAATTCGGTTTCAAAAAAGATGGTCAACATAAAAATGCATTCTAACTATAATAAAAAGTCTTTCAAAATTTCATGTGCCATCTTAGAAAATATTACTTGCAATCTTCCACAGTTCCGCATTCTTACAAAAAAATTACCAATTCCAAGGGACGTTTTTCTCGCCGACGATTCCTATCACAAACCTAGTCAGGTAGACATCTTGGTTGGGGCTGATTTGTACTACGACTTAATTCTTCCTGACATAATTCCTCTGGGCCCTAGGCTTCCAATTTTGCAGGCTTCTCATCTGGGGTACCTAATAGCCGGCGTGATTGCTCCTCACTTGACGGCACCTACAGTAGCAAACAATGCTTCTGGAGATGTTGTTCTACTTTCTACGTGTAGCACGGACGAGCTGCTCACGAAATTCTGGAACATGGAAGAACTTTCTCAAAAACATATTCTGTCGGAAGCTGACGAGCTGGCCGAACAAATATTTCAAACTACAACAAAGATCCTTGAAAATGGACGCTTTGAAGTAGATATTCCATTAAAAAGTGCACAAGAACACCAATTACTGGGTGATTCATTTTCTATAGCCAAACGGCGTTTTCTGTCGCTCGAAAATAAATTCCAAAAAGATAAAAAATTATTTTTCGATTACAAAAATTTCATTGACACATATATTTCTTTAGGGCATGCTGAATATTTTTCGTTCGTAAATGAAAATTCGGACAAAAAAATATTTTATTCCACATTTATGTGTCATCAACGAACAAAATAAAAGTACAACTTTGCGTGTCGTCATGGACGCTAGTTGTAAAAGCTCTACAGGAAAAAGTCTGAACGACATTTCATTAAAAGGGTATCAGGTTCAACCCGATTTATTCGACATTCTGGTTCGTTTCAGACAATACAAATTCATATTTTCCTGTGACATTCAAAAAATGTTTCGACAGACGTGGATCAACAAAGATCAACGCTTTCTACAAAATATTCTATGGAGGGACGATACCCACGATTCTATAAAATGTATTCAATTAAATACTATCACATACGGGACGAATAGCGCCCCGTTTCTTGCGACGAGAGTCTTGCAAGAAATTTCAAATAAAAATAAAGTTCAATTCCCATTGGCCTCGCATTTTCTCGAAAACCAATTCTACGTAGATGATGGTTTATGTGGGTCAAATAATATTGAAGAATTGCTCGAAATACTTCAGCAATTAAATTCTGTTCTAAACCGCCATGGGTTTACTTTACATAAATTCCATTCAAATTCATCCATATTCCTACAACAAATCAACCCAGAACATTCAAAAAATACTACTCAGGAATATGACCTAAATTTCGATTCAACTTCCAGTAAGGTCCTAGGCCTAAAATGGGACCCTGCGGAAGACCAAATAACGATTTCCGTCCCCGAAAATATTTTTGCCCACCAATAACAAAAAGAAAAATCCTATCTGCGTTAGCGCTATGTTTCGACCCTCTGGGACTCATCAATCCGTTTATTGTTAAAGGCAAAATGCTTATGCAGAAACTCTATCTGCAAAAAAATTCACTGGGACACAGAAATTTCGGACAAAACTATTCTAAACGATTGGAACAACTTTCTACAGGACTTGTCACAATTAAAAAAGTTAAAAATTCCTCGTTTCTATTTTTCTGAAAAAATAATTCTGAAGGTTGAGCTCCATGGATTTGCAGACAGCGGCATGGCAGCTTATGGCGCATGCGTATACCCAAGAACTTTCTATTCAGATGAGACCATCTCTTGTGCATTAGTTTCTTCCAAATCAAGGATAACTCCGTTAAAGACGGTAACACTTCCTAGGCTTGAGCTGTGCGCAATGGTTCTTCTTTCAAAACTTGTTGCAAAAATAATTTCTATCTTTGAAAATCAATCTATAAAATTTCATTCAGTCAGCCTCTGGTCAGACTCCCAAGTAGCTCTGTCGTGGTGTAAAAGTCATCCAAGTCGGTGGTCGGTTTTCGTGGCTCACCGGGTAGCTCTTGTCCAAGAGTTGACTCAAAACTTTACATGGCTTCACATAAAGTCTGCGCAAAATGCCGCAGACCTTCTTTCTCGAGGAATATCTGGTTCTGAAATTCTCAATAGCGACTTCTGGTGGCAAGGTCCCAAATGCTTGCGAGAAATTTCAATGTTTCCAATCTAGTAAATGACAGAGTTCTCGAAAACCTGCCCGAGGAAAGAAAAATAAGCCTCGTGGTAAATTCTAATGTGGAAAATTTCTGGATAAAAATTTTCTCACGTTTCTCAAATATTTCACGCTTAAAACGTACAGTAGCGTACGTATTTCGTTTTATTTCTAATTGTAAAAAACAAAAAATTTCTGAACCTCTTTCTGTTGCGGAGTTAAATTATGCAATGGATTTCATCATCAAGCAAATACAGGGTGATGCATTTTCAAAAGAAATTTCGGCGCTTAAAAATAACAAATTTATTTCGAATAAAAACTTCATCAAAAATGAACATCTCAGATTGGGACGTGCTGGTGCGCAAACAGTTCTCTCAAATCTTCGTTTGAAATTCTGGGCTCTCAATGGTCTAAAGGAAGCAAAACGAATCATTCGCAACTGTACCACATGTTTCCGATTTTCGTGTGCTCCTGCACAACAGCTTATGGGTAATTTACCTGAAGATAGGTTGTCCATTACAACAAGACCCTTTCAAAAAGTGGGTGTAGATTATGGTGGACCCTTTCTGTTAAAATCTTCTTCACTCCGAAAAGCGCCAAAAATCAAGGCATACATAGCCATTTTCGTGTGCATGGTGACCAAAGCTGTGCACATTGAGGTTGTTTCTGATCTAACAACTTCTTCCTTTCTATTAACACTTAAGAGGTTCATTTCCCGACGTGGTAACCCAACCGTCATTTACAGTGACAATGCCACATGTTTTTCTGGTGCAAGAAACCAACTCTATGACTTATACAATTTTTTTCAAAACAAGTCTAATTCTCAAACCATTATGGAATACCTTTCTGAAAATCAAACCTCATGGAAGTTTATCCCCCCTAGATCTCCTCATTGGGCTGGGCTCTGGGAAGCTTCAGTAAAAAGCGCAAAATATCATATGCGTAGGCTAATAGGCTGTTCTTCTTTCACTTTCGAACAGTTTTACACTGTCATGGTTCAAATTGAAGCTGTGATGAATTCAAGGCCTATCTGTTCCATGTCCAGCGACCCTTCAGATTACACCTTTCTCAGTTCTGGGCATTTTATAATTGGCTCCAGCCTGTCAGCGCATCCTGAGCAAAACTTACAAAAAATTCCGGAAAATAAGCTATCCATGTTTCAGCAAATTGCAAAAATACAACAAAGTTTCTGGAAAAAGTGGTCTGTTGATTACTTGAACCGGTTACAAAATTCTCCAAAATGGTCCCGACCAAGGGAAAACGTAAAAGTCAATGACTTAGTTCTTCTGAGAGAGGATAATGTACCTCCTCTAAAATGGCCTTTAGCACGGGTAGTTGATACAATGCCCGGGCAAGATGGCAAAGTCAGAGTGGTCAAGTTGAAGACCATCGATGGTCAATTCACAAGGGCAATCTCTAAAATTTCGGTTCTCCCTAATCAAGGTATAGAAGAGTAGGTTAGACCACAAGGCTCTAACGCCGGGGGGAATGTTGGAGAACTGTATTCTCCACCCAAAATAAATTCTATTTCACCAACAACAAATTTCCGCGCCGCCTCTGTAACAATCATAAATAATTCCATCACGCAGTGCCTGGAGAAATCTTCCAAGAATGTTAATCTCCGCCTTCTTTTACCCAAAGCACCCAACGGAAAAATTTGTTAACGGGATGCAAGGTGCAAGGGTAAACAGCACTAACAGTCAGTCAACTATCGACACTTCTTAAGAACGAACTTTTTCATTACGCTTGTTCGAAGTGTATTCTTCACGCGGCAATTAGCAAAAAGCCGGTACATAAAGTGTAAAATTATGTGTGGTGGCGTCTTTCACGGATAGTTGTAACTCAATTGTTCACATGTAAAATTCTATTTCTTGCCCTTTTTCAACTTCATTACAGTCATAGCAAAATAAAAGTGTTTTATTTACATACACAATTCAACAGGCCAAAATTACAGCATCTTACGGTTCATTAAAAGTTCTCCACTTAGCTATCGAAGGCTTAGCGACACATTGAACTTACTGCAAGTGCAAAACGCTGGAAAGAGACATTGGAACTACTCCAAACTCTCCATGGAGGAATGTTGAACACCGGCGTCCTTCCAGCTCTAATAATATGATCACCCACTGTAGGCTTATTTGTTTTGTACGATTTGAATCTGGGATACAGTCCATAATTATTGAATTATATTTGAAACTGTGCACCATACGACCATAACATAAATATTATTTTTTACTGTTATGTAGAAAACATTAATACTAAAAAACAGATATTCAGATATTATACTGTTTGTAAAAATTCAATAATAGTAGTAATTGTTTATTAACACCAAATATAAAATAAGATTTTAATTATTTTTTCAGTAATAACACAATATTTGATTTTTGAGATTTCTATAGTAGTCCATGAAAAAACTAAAATTAGGATTGTATAAAAAAATTATCTCATTTAAAATAAATATTTCCCATTTACCAAACCTTCGGTTTGGCGCCCTTTCGGGGTTGCTCTCGCGTTACGCCAGGGTTGCGGGGGCCCTGTTCTCATCATTTGTAACGTTTTATTTGTGTCTGGTTTTGTTTGTGCCGTGCCGCATATGTTATAATAGGTCTTATTGTCGTTTTATTTATTTTGACTTAGATTTCAGTATTTAGATATTTGCTTTTCCATACGATTTCTTTCAAGCACTCCGAGATTCTAGCTGCTTTCATTAGTTCTCTGACCTCTTTTGAGAGATTTCCATAGCTTGTTATTTCCGCACCAAGATATTTGAAGTGATTCACTGGTTCCACAGTTTTGGAGTCGATTTCCAATTTGCATCTTATCGGCTCTTTGGAAATTACTAGGCGCTTAGCCTTCTCGGTGTTGATGAGCATATTTAATTCTTTAGCTTTAGTATTAAATGAATACAGTAGCCTTTGGAGAGTCTCTTCAAAATCGGCAATAAGGATAGCATCGTCAGCTCAGTAAACGACTCTAAAGAATGTATTACGCATCTGAAATCCAGCTCTTCTGGGAAGGTTTTCTGTTATTTTATCCATTATTAAATTAAATATGAAAGATCTCAGTGAATCGCCTTGACGGATTCCTGTGTTTATAACTATGTCTTCTGTTGACAAATGTCCTGCTCTTATTTTTGTTTTACATTGTGTGCTAATATCATGTACTAGGTTAATAATTAACCTTACCGCGCTGAGTAGATTGGACGTAAATTATAAATTGTAAAATTCCCTCATCTTCCTTAGTCTCAGCCTCCGTTATGGCTTGCAAATTGTAGAAGCCTCGGAAGTGTTACCAGAGAAGGTTCCCATGTTTTTCAGTCTGGTAGGATGTAGAATCACATTTTTGGATGCTGTTTTATATGCTAGTAGATTGAAAACTTAGTTTTTTGCTAGCAGTTGCCGCTAGAGCATCCCTGCCATTTCGTTCGTTACAATCCGTGACTGCACGCCAGAGTTTGTCCTAGTTGGGTCAGAGAGAGCATCATATGTGCCTCCTGATGAGAGACTAATAAGTTTCGAAACCGGTAGAGGTGCTTGCTGCACTCTCTGATTGAACTGGAATAATGATGCGGCTGTAGTTTTGTGTTGCAATGAAATTGAAAATGGTTATTCACTTTTGATAAATAATTTTATTCGTTGTTCATAAAAATTTAAATTTCTGGTGCAGTATTATTATTGTTAAATTATATTTAGTGCCTCGGACTTGATTTTAAGTAAAACAGGCTCTAACTATACAGTGCTAGTCAAAAGTCCGTACCCCCCTCGTATCTTTTGAACGGTTATACCTATAACAGTGAAATATGGAGGGAGGGAATAAACGGACGTAAGCTTCTTAACTAGTCATGACAGGTGACGTAATAGTGACAGATGACGTTACAGAGCCACTGTGACCGATAATTTTAAATGGGACCTTAGGGCAAGTGATATCTCGTTTGAAAAGTATTCAAAATACCTATTCAGCCATACTAATTTTGTTTGAGTTTAAGCTAATTTTGATGAATAAATGAAATAAATATAAAATTGGAGTTTCGCATTTAATTAATAAAAATTCAAAATTCCGCATATAATTACTTGTCAAAAAGGTTGACGTTGACGTAAAAACTACTAGAGAATTTAAAAACGTCAACCGTTTTGACAAAAAAACCATAGGCGGACCGTTGAATTATTTTTATTAATTAAATGCGAAACTAAAATATTATACTAGTCATACCAGGTGAGGTAATAGTGACAGATGACGTTACAGAGCCACTGTGACCGAATAATTTTAAATGGGACCTTAAGGCAAGTGATATCTCGTTTGAAAAGTATTCAAAATACCTATTCAGCCATACTAATTTTGTTTGAGTTTAAGCTAATTTTGATGAATAAATGAAATAAATATAAAATTGGAGTTTCGCATTTAATTAATTAAAATTCAAAATTCCGCATATAATTACTTGTCAAAAAGGTTGACGTTGACGTAAAAACTACTAGAGAACTTAAAAACGTCAACCTTTTTGACAAAAAACATAGGCGGACCGTTGAATTTTTATTAATTAAATGCGCAACTAAAATATTACATTCATTTAATTTATTCACCAAATTCAAATCAACTAAAACCCAAAAGAATAGTATGACTGAATAGGTATTTTGAATGCCTTTCAAAAGAGGTATCACTTGCCATAGGGTCCCATTTAAAATTATCTGTCACAGTGGCTCTGCAACGTCATCTGTCACTATTACATCACCTGTTATGACTAGTTAAGAAGCTCACGTCCGTTTATTTCCTCCCTCCAAATTTCACTATTATATGTATAACCGTTCAAAAGATACCAGGGGGGGTACGGACTTTTGACTAGCACTGTATTGCGTACTAACTGTGATTGGGGCGATTTTCTGATTTAATTAGTCTTCATATAAATATTGTGTGCTCTCATTTTCCATAGAATTTGAAATAAGCAAGACACTAACCAATATTAATATACATAATATAAATTTTAGGGCATGGATACCTTATCGTCAGCCATTTCGTTTACTCTTTACGCTTTAGCTAATAACTATCAGGTTCAGGTAAGAGAACAAATCTATTATAGAATGATTAAAAATAAGTACGAATAACCCTTTTAAGTTGTAGGTACTGCTTACAATGTGCGGTACAAAAACAACATTTGCAATGTATTATTGTTGATTGATAAATAATATAAGAGTCTCCCGTTTTATATCGCTAACGCGGCTTTGGGATTATCGAAGGGTAGTCTGCTATATATCTATCTATAGCCTACGGTATACAAGAAAGGGCCAGTGCTACGCTTCAACCGCCTATTATTACCCCTGGTTTTATCCAAGTTACTCATTTTTATTCCCCAGTAAGCACAAGTACGTACAAACTAAGTAAGACAAACTAAGTACGTACTGATGGAACATAAAGTATGTACAAAGTACGTACTTTGCTGTACGAAGTACGTACTTATACGTACATAAGACGTACATTTTCCAATTGATGGTACATACCTAGTACGTACTGAAGGTACGTAGGTACCTAGTACGTTTTGAAGGTATGTACCTAGTACATACTATATATACATATTATGTACATACTATACACACTTATGATGATTTATTTAAATAAAAGTAAATATAGGTGAATATATCTTTATTATTAAAAAAAAATAAATTGAATTTTTATTCTGATTCCTTTTCCTTGAAAGTTTTTAAGCGATCCCCGGCTCTCCTCAACCATCGTCCAATTTTTTGCTCCGCCCCCTTCTTATCACTACATTTTTGCTATATTCTCATATTCAAAACTGAGTGTGTCTGAAAGAGAGTGTGGTAGGTAATGGATGATGTTCTAAATTTTTAAAAACATCCATTGAATTATCATTAGTGTCTGTCATATCCATAGTTTTATTATCTAAACTAGTATTATCACTTTTCTCTGAAATATTAATACTAAATATTTTTTGCACATTCATCTTCTTAAATCTTTTCAATTGCTTTGTAGTTTGTAGCATTTTTAATTTTTGTAATGTTTACTATTTGATGACATGTCTAAAATTTCAAATGAATTAATTGCTAAAATTACCTTTTTATTCACCAATATAAAAAAATCATATTTGAAGTACAAAAACAAGCAAAACTTATGAATCTTAAAGTTTACCAAATGGTGTTGCTTTAAATGTACTTATTTTTTATTTAATAATTTATTAATCTAACTTCCTTACCCATAAAATACATTTTTCAGTATGACTATATAAGTTAAAAAACACTCACCTCAATAAGATAACAGGAAACCACACTATATAAGCACCAACACCAAAAATAAGTAGGAAAAAAAAATAAATGAAACCGTCTTGCAATAAATTATCAGATCAAAACTGTACTCAGTAATAGGTATTTATTAATTAATAGGTACACAGCTATTAGAACAGGGATCAAATCGAAAATAAATCGCAAATACAAATACACAACCAGGAAAGGAAGAAAGTAACAATACTATGATCCTGACCCAGAGAGGTGGAAAATTCCTATCCAAATAAATTAAGTTAGGTTAACCTAAGATACTTACTTACTTACTTAAGCCGTCCTCTTGTACCTTACGGTGTCGAGGTAAGTGGAGAAATGAGACGTCTCCATGCCTTTCGGTCGGTAGCTAGTCTTTCTGCTTCTCTCCACCCAATATCTCTTTCTCCGCAACCCTTTCCAATATTTGCATTCCACGTTCTTGCTGGCCTGCCTCTTCGTCGTTTGTTGTCAGATGCCGCTTTCCATACCCTCTTTACAGTTCTACCTTCACTCATTCTCGCCATATGTCCGAACCACGATAACTGTTTCGTTTCAAGTCTGTCTAAGGTCCTTCCAACACCGCACCTTTCACGTATGTCTTCATTTCTTATACGATCACGTCTGGTCACCCCGGATACCGCACGTAAATATCGCATTTCGCATGCTTGAATTTTACTACAGATGTTGTCGTTCACTGTCCATGTTTCACTACCGAAGAGTAGCACCGGCTCGTATACGGTTTGAAATACTTCCATTTTTGTTTTCAGGCTTACTGCTTTCTTCATAATAAAACTTTTATTTAGTGCATAGTATAATTTTGTTGCACCCATTACCCTGCTGTTTATTTCTGGTTCTATATTTCCTTGCCCATTCATTGTTGATCCTAGATACTTGAAGACCTCAACTTGTGTAATGGTCTCATTATTCAACTTAACATTTATATTTTCTTGTGTTTTCGATATTACTAAAGCTTCTGTTTTTTCAATATTTATTTTCATCCCAAATTTCTTAAAGGCTTCATTCCAAACATTTACATTCACTTGCAAGTCTTTTTCTGATTTTGCCACAATTACCAGGTCATCGGCATATATCAACTCTGACACGTAAACTTGTTGAAGTTTATACACCCCAACCCTAGTTCTTTTTACCTTTCCCCTGCATTCTTTTGCAATTTCGTCAATTAGAGTGATGAATAACAAAGGACTCAGAACACCACCTTGTCTTACACCTGTCCTTGTGTAGAATTTTAGAGATGAGCAATTGTTCGTTCGTACATTATTACGTGTACATTTATATATACTCTTTATTGCTTGGATTACTTCGGTTTCACATTTCTACGGTTTAATATTTCCCAGATCTTGTTACGTGGCGCCCGATCAAATGCTTTTTCCAAGTCAACAAAACAGAGATACAACTTACTATTATGCTCTAGGGCTTTTTCTGATAACTGTCTCACCGTGAATATGAGATCGGCTGTACCTCGCCCTGGCCTAAAGCCGCATTGACTGTCATCCAGTGTGGCCTCGATATTTTCCCGCAGCTTTTTCTCTAGTATTATTTCGTAGATTTTACTAGTAACTACCAACAATGGTATTCCTCTATAGTTAGAACACTTATATTTATCGCCTTTTTTGTGTAATGGTAGAATAGTTGCAAGCGTCCAATCTCTAGGTATGCATCCGGTACGCCAACAGCTCCTTATGATCTTCCATAGTAACTGTAATCCTTCTCCTTCCATATATTTAATTAGCTCACCCTAAATATTATCGTGTCCTGCAGCCTTGCAATTTTTTAATTTTAAAATTGCTTCTCTGTATTCTTCGTATGTTATGTCATAATCATCTTGTTGTTCATTTAAATTGTACTCCTCCCTGTCATTCTCTATTTCGTTGTTGTCTCCCATTAATAACTCCATAAAATGTTCTCGCCATCTTTCGGTAATCTCTTCATTTTTTAATAATTGTTAACATCTTTGTCCTCTAAACCTGTTACTCCGTTTGATTTCTTTTGTCTTAGATTTTTTAAAGTCCTATAAAGCAACTTCGCATTACCCTTACTATCACTTTCCATTTTATTTCCAAATTCTTCCCATTGACGATTCTTAGCTTCTTTAATTTTATTTTTAACCAGTATTCTCTGTTCCTTATATTCTTGATAATTACTTTTACTTTTATTGCTTATATACTTTTTCCACAATTTTTTCTTCTTCGAAATTTCCAATTTTATGTCATTATTCCACCAAGCTGTACCTTTCAGATATCTTCCTTTCGTTACACCACATACTTTACTCCCAGTTGCATACACCAGCTCCTTAAAAATATTCCATAATATTTCTATACCCTCCTCATTTTTCCAATTTGTTTTTCGTATTTCTTCATTTAATTTACGACAGTATTCTTTCCTAATATTTTCAGACTGAAGTTTGTATACTTTAATACTTGGTTGTTAGTAGCGATTTTCCTCATTTTTAAACACTAAATGTTTGTTCTCTCCTTGTCTTTACTTTAGTTTCGACGAGAAAATGATCCGAGCTGATCCCATAGCCTCTTTTAACACGCACGTCCGCTATTTCATTTTTGTATCTGTTGTGTACTAATACTAGGTCAATAACGGATTTTTCGTTCCGCGAATTTATCACTCGTGTGTATTTATGAATCTCCTTGTGTTGAAAAAATGTGTTACTAACTTGCATATCATTCATGATGCAAAACTCGATGACTCTTTGTCCATTATTATTCCTGACAATTTCTCCATAAGGTCCTATAGGGTAGTCATATTCATTGCTTGACCCTACTCGCCCATTAAAATCGCCTTCTATTATGACCTTATGATTTATTTGGTCCGTTTCGTCCTGCAATTGTTCCCAGAAGCTATATTTGAGATAATAAATTAATATTATTTAAGCTCTTCTCATGGTACATACTTAAGACGTAATAGTACGTACTCTTCTGTACGTACTGGTATGTGCCGAAGTGTACGTACTTAAAACGTACATTTTATATTATGTACGTACAGTACCAAAATTGTACGTACTCAAAACGTACTGTGCTGTTTGGGTCAGGCTGCGCCGACCTGGGGACTATAGACATTTAAAAATGTCTCGATGTTCTCGCCGGAGCTGGGTTTCGAACCCCGGTCTACCTGCGTATAAGTCAGGTATCTTACCGCCTGAGCTATACGAGCCCTGTGGATTGATAAATATGCAAGTACATATTATAGTATGCGCCAAAACAAACGACACTGAAAAACTAAAGCTTTATTAAACATGAAAAATTAAATAACAACAATATTTCAAATAATGCGAATTTTAAGTTTTGCTTCTATACAAAATGTGTTCAAGTGCTCGCCATTGCGTTTTAAGCAGTACTCATAACGCTTAACAAGATTACTTAGCATGTTTTAAATAGGCTGCTGCATTCTTCTGAAAAAGGTCAAAATTTTTTCACGGAGTTCATCAATAGTTGCCGGTGGGTTTTCTGTAAAAACGGCTTGTTTCAGCATACCCCATACGTAAGCATCAAGAGTTGTTAGATTTGTATCTTTATTAAAAATTTAGCATCAAGCTAGGTCCATTTAATCGTCCATTCCCGTATGAGCGGAAAGAATACTTACATAATAATAAATATTTTTTCTTGCGTTGTAAGCACCATTTCGAATCTTTTTGACAGTTTGTTAGAATAAACAATGTTTAAAAATACCATGACAACTATTGGAGGAAATAAATGGTCGTAACTAAATTAGTGCGTTGCTATGACAAGGTATTGATTTGCAAAATTAAAATGATTATTTCATTCATAGGAGATTCTGACCAATAGAAAGCTACAGAAATGCAAATTAAGGTGATAATTTTTGATAATATCCCGTCGTTAAAAGTATATTACGTCAGATGCCCTTCGTTGCTACGAAAAAATACATTCAGTGACATTAATGACAATTAATGTTTTAAAAGTTATAAAAGTGATGACTTTCAACCGTAAAATATTTTATATCAACTGTGTGTTAACAGTACTAATTTGTACTTACATAAATAAATTACAATAAAATTTTGGTGTTGAACAGTTTTATTCATGAAATAATCGCAACAAATTGCACTCGATCTTTAAAATTAATATAGAATTTTTGCCCTAGTGACACATTGACATAATTTCACTCGCCTTCGGCTCGTCACTTTAAAATTAAAACTGTCAAAGTGTCACTCGGGAAAAATTCAATAATTTTAGAGCTCTTGTGCAATTACTACTGATTATTTCATTCATAGGAGATTCTGACCAATAGAAAGCTACAGAAATGCAAATTAAGGTGATAATTTTTGATTATTTCATTCATAGGAGATTCTGACCAATAGAAAGCTACAGAAGTCTGAATTAAATCGATAATTTTTGATAATCTCCCGTCGTTAAGCATATTACGTCAGATGCCCTTCGTTGCTATGAAAAAATACATTCAGTGACATTAATGACAAATTTTCTGTACTTCACGAGGTTTACCAAGCACTAAACAATAATCTTTATACTGCCACTGTTTTCTGTGACTATTCCAAAGCTTTTGATTGTGTAAATCACAACATTTTGATTAAAAAACTTAATTACTATGGAATTCGAGGTATTTCTTTGAATTGGTTTAAATCTTACTTAGATAATAGGAAACAATTGGTTAGAGCAAATGATACTGACTCTAGTCTCAAAAACATTATATGTGGAGTACCACAAGGTTCAGTATTGGGTCCTCTACTTTTCCTGATCTTTATAAATGACATCACTAATTTAAAAATCGATGGAAAATTTTTTCTTTTTGCTGATGATACCAGTATCACTTGGAGCAACTCAACTATTGCAACTCTTCATGCAACTATAACTTCTGATCTTCTTACGATAAAAACCTGGTCTGACTCTAATTTACTCTCCTTTAACGTGGATAAAACGGTAGCATTATCATATAAAGGTGCTCTTCAACCCCTGCTTGTGAATAGCAGCCAGATCTTTACCGTTGATTCTGTAAAATTTCTTGGTATTCTTTTAGACAGCAACCTCAAATGGTCCCTTCATATCGATTTGTTAAGTAAGAAACTCGCCTCGGCCTGCTATGCCATAAGATCTGTTTCGAAGGAACTCAATTTAGCATCTTCTAAAATAACATATTTTTCTTTATTCGAGTCTCATCTTCGATATGGTCTTCCTTTTTGGGGGTCTAGTACAGCTGCCCAATTTGATGTTATTTTCAAATTACAAAAAAGAGCAATAAGATATCTGTTTGGCCTCAGAAGAACAACCCATTGCAGAAGTTACTTTAAAGATCACGAAATTTTAACCCTTCCATCTTTGTATATTTTAGAAACTGTTTGCTTGATTCGTAAACACATGCATGTCTTTCCAGCAAGGCCTCATCATGACTACTCCACCAGAAATTCAACTTTTGATGTCTATTTACCGATCCCGTCTTCTGAGTTAGTAAAGAAATCTATACTATATTCCGCAAAAAAACTATACAACCATCTCCCTTTACAACTTAAATCTGCAACATCCTTTCTCAAGTTCCGTAAAATGACAAAAGCTCATTTATCTAAAAGACCATATTATTCAGTAGAAGAGTTTCTTAATGACTAACTAAGAAATCACAGTAATGTACAAGTAACTAAAGTGTATTTATCTATATTTGGGTGTCACATACAGCAGCTTAAACTTATTAGTTCCTTTGTTTGTGTTTTATTATATTATGTTGTAGGTTCAATTTTGCAATTTATAGTAATTTTGCAATATATTGGTTTTTGTTTTTTTACTTCACTTTTTTTTTAACTTGTTTATATATTTTTTTTATTGACGATTTATCTAATTTTATAAAATTGTATTTGTTATTGTTATTGTTATTTCATGTCTTTTTCGTGAATCTATGTTAAGCTTTGTCCATAAAATTGTATAATTTTCAGTGACAATAAAGCATATTTCTATTCTATTCTATAAATGTTTTAAAAATTATAAAAGTGATGACTTTCAACCGTCAAATACATATTTATAACAACAGTGTGTTTAATTGCACTAATTTGTACTTACATAAATAAATTACAATAAAATTTTGGTTTTGAGCAGTTTTATTCATGAAATAATCGCAACAAATTGCACTCGAACTCTAAAATTAATATAGAATTTTTGCCCTCGTGACACTTTGACATAATTTCACTAGCGGCGTATAGTAATGTACGTTCATTGGAGAGTATTACCTGAATTGTCAGTCAATAGTAGAAAGGAAGCCACTTCAGGACACTTTGACCTTTGAACCCTAGCGATACAACATCGCGCGTGGCTGTCGATGCACCGCGTGACTCCGGCGTGGGTGACGTCAGTGGGGTAACTTGTCGGGACTTGTCGGGTGAGGTCAGGGGGGTAACTTGTCGGGACTTGTCGGGTGACGTCAGGGGGTGACTTGACGGGACTTGTCGGGTTACGTCATGGGGCCACAGCCCGATTAATTATTTTAATTATTTTTAATCATATTTTAAGTCATTATACTAGTCTAAGTATGTCAATAACCATTAATATTAAACAAAAAATTTTTCCTTAGCAAGGAATTGAACCAAGTACTAACACGACAGTAACTAGATACACATTCCGCTAACCCACGCAAACGCTTGCTAGACACGGGTATGTGTGTGTGTTTATGTTTTATTGGCACTGGTTTAAGCAACCAACTGGCCAGTCAATGTGTTTTGAATTCTCTCTTTTACAAAATATATGCTTAGTATCTAAATTTAAAACTATTAGTACTACTGTTTTTTTTTACTCTGTTTTTTTTTACTCTGTTTTTTTTTATTATTTTTTTTATTATATTTTTTAACATTTTTTTTTTATTACATTTTTTATTTTTTTTTTTAGTTTTTTTTTTTTTTTTTTTTTATATCGCGCTAAGACCTAAACCCGATTCAACCTCGCGGAGGTTTAGATCTTAGTAACTTTTTATTTTATTTAATTATTTTTTTTTTATTTTTTTTTATTTTTTTTCTCAGAGCTTTAATTTTAAACAATTAACATAGCTAGACACGGGTAATATAAGGTATAAATAAAAAACAAATAGATAGGTAAAAATTGTAAAGAAAATTACTACATACTTAAATGTATTATAAAATTAATATATTCCTAAATTTTAGAAGAAACATTCGTAAATAGGTACATTTATACAAAACACAAAAGCATGTAGGTACCTACACATAAGTATTACTGTATATGAAGAAGCTTCTATAACAGGACAAAGGGATATTAATCTTCTAAGCAGCTCAATGTACATGCAAGATATCGCTTGAAAACCTATTGCGAATAGATGAAAAATCAAACACATCATACCACAGGTCATCCTCACATTATGACCAAACCACCGAACGTGTCTAAGTATAGGTACCTACACGGCTCTCGTCTCTCACACAGATACACACAGATGACCTACAATATTCCTATATAATTATGGGTATTAACCAGCGAATTCTTACAGTATGACCAAACCAACAAACATCCTTTATAATCTTAAAAGTCAATATACAATATTCTTTTTTGTGATTTAATCAATGAGCATGATCCAGTCTTACAGTATAGCGAAACAATAAAAACCTATCTTACTCGATAAAGATATCAGCTGAACGATCACTGCTCAACATGGACCTTATATGAACGATCACTACTATACATAGGTCTCCATTGAACGCGCACAGCTATTATTCTGTATATGCCTATCATATGTATGAAACTTACTAAATCGAGAGGGTATTGTGAGCTGCATACTTTATTTTATCTACGACAATTCAGGTAATACTCTCCAATGAACGTACATTACTATACGCCGCTAGTAAAACTGTCAAAGTGTCACTCGGGAAAAATTCAATAATTTCAGAGCTCTTGTGCAATTACTACTGATAATTCTCCTGATTTATGCGTTTTATTCATTTTGTAGAGATTCTTTGCAAATTGTAATATAATAGAGTTTATACACCGCATCCCTCGGCAACGTGACGGTAGACCGCATACTATAGTGGCACCCTAAATTTTAACTTTGAGACTTTGTCCATGTCAAAAACAATGTGTTTTTATTGTAGGAAAAAGCATTCAACGAACAAAAGAACATGTTCAGTGATTTAAAAAATGCAAGACCCACTATGGCCAACCTAAATGAAATGAAATATTTGGAACTGGTAATCAAAGAAACGCTAAGATTGTACCCACCAGTCCCGATGTTTGGCAGAATGGTAGATGAGGAATTTAAATGGAGTAAGATTTGTTAAATTTCTTCATTTGCTACCTTACCTAGCTCGATCAAATAAAATTTCAACACATGTAGATCAAAATGTAATTCGGTACATTTTGGAACAAATTTCACATTTACATTTTCATCCAAATCAAAGTTTAGGGATATTATGGTACATTCCACGAATATACGACTGTTTTGGATAATCGCGACAACGAATATTTTAGTGTGCAATATAAGAAGTGAGAAAAAATTGCTCTAATAATAATTATTCCAATAAACAACAATATTATTTGCAATTTACTTCCGTTGTTCATATTTTGCACACTCAAATATTCGTTGTCGCGATAATCCAAAATAGTCGTATATTCGTGGAATGGGGTATAACAAAAGATATATCCAAGAAAGTTTATGATTGATATAACGGGTTTATTGTTGAATGAAAAATGGGCTATTTTCCCACAAAATTTATTTTATCTACTCTATCTCATATTATGTATAAGTTTTTAGTTTGTGAAAACTGTCATTATACAATCGGGTGCAAAAAAATCGATCCACTGAAAATTTGGTCATTTTTGATGTCTCGAATTTCCTAAACCTGTTGTCCGATTTAAGTTATTTTTTTACCATGTTATAGCCTTATTCATGAACAGTATCGCTGTAATAATATTGTTGCTAGACAGGTAAACTGTCAGTGTATACCGGGTGTACGAATCAAACTGTGTTTTTTTCTCTAAGTTCGCATCAGCCTGTGGACTGTTCTAGTATTTATAAAATACTGAAATTAAAAACCACCTATAGCCTCAGGTTTTATTATATATATATATATGTATATATATATATATATATATATATATATAAATAAATAAGCAAAATCATTGGCTAATACTCGTAAAGTGAATGTGAATTTAGTTGGAAATATATAAAATGATGAAGGGTCATCATTCCATACATTTCTGTGCAACTATATATATATATAGTTGAACTATACTGACGAAGCCCAAATAGGCCGAAACACCGGTGTATATAGTTGCACAGAAATGTATGGAATGATGACCCTTCATCATTTTATATATTTCCAACTAAATTCACATTCACTTTACGAGTATTAGCCAATGATTTTGCTTATTTATTTTTATATTTGTACTCGATTATCCAACATCATTTTATATATATATATATATATATATATATATATATATATATATATATATATATATATATATATATATATATATATATATATATATATATATATATAAATTCGGGTTCAAAACGTCCTCCGACGTTGTCCGATACCTTGTTGCCAATATCTTCTATCATTGCAGTTTTCATCTTCTAATCCTCGTACACTCATTGATCGTCTTACTCCCTGTATCCATGTCGTTCTTGGCCTTCCTCTTTTTCTGTTTTCTGTAGGTATCCATTTCATAATTTTCTTTGGCAGTCTTTCCTCCCCCATTCTCTGAACATGTCCGTACCACGTTAATTGTTTCTTCTCATTGCATTCTACAACCGTTTCCTGTAAATTCATTCTTCGCTTTACTTCCTCATTTCTAACCCGGTCCAATCTCGATGTTCTACTTGCTCTTCTTAGGGCGTCCATCTCAGTAGCTTCTATTTTTCGTTTTTGGTGTTCCTTTATTCTCCATGTTTCGGATCCGTATACCAATGTGCTCTTAATCATGGTGTTGTATATTTCTCATTTTTCTTTGTTTCCCTATCTTGGTACTCCACAAAACTCCGTTAAATGATTTAATTATCGTTCTTGCTTTATTTATTCTGCTCTTAATTTCGTTATCGTCAGTACCTTCCGTGTTGAAATTAATGCCCAAATACTTATATTTATCACAGCTAGTTATTTTCTGATTATTGTCCAATATCATATCAGTTGAATCCTCACCTAGGCATAAATATTGTGTTTTTTCTACATTCATCTGCAATCCCCATTTTTCGTATTATTCCTTCAATTTGCGAGTCATATATTCCAAATCTTCTTTATCGTTTGCAGATATTACCTGATCGTCTGCAAACTGAAGGGTGTACATGCAGGTGTTGTCGTCGATTTGGATGCCCATTCCACTGCATTTTCGTTTCCATATTGTAAGGGCTTTGGCGACATAAATCTTAAACAGACTCGATGATATGCAACATCCTTGTCGTAGACCTTTGTTGACTGTAAACAAATCTGTTATTTTGTTTCCTAATTTTACTGCAGATTTCATGTCACTGTATAAATTTTGGACAGCTTTTATGGGAGTAAAGTTAATGTTGGAGTTTTGCAGTACTTCCCATAGTTTCGGTATCGGTAGGTTGGTATTATTATCATTCTGTTTTTAGATTCATTCGCTTATGTTGGATAACAAAAAAGTTAGGTACTTTAACAACTGGCCATGTTCGTCATCAGTACAAGGTGTTTCTAAATAAGTGAGACAATATTTAAGGGGTAATTTTACATGAGAAAATAATGACAGTTTGCTTTATAATCATATGTTCGCAAACGCTTCGTTTTAGAGATACGGGATGTTCAATTTTTTTTTACAAACTGACGATTTATTTATTGCTTTAAAACCAGTTAAAATATGCAAATCGGATTTGGTGGGTTTTAAGACGTAGTTATTGCACATGTTTTGACATACAATTAATTGGTGAATTTTATATTCACTATTGGGGTGCATACGGGTAATATGATTGGTCATAATACCCGTTGGCGCGCTAATGATGCATATTAAATTCTTAATTGTATGTCAAAAAATGTGCAATAACTACGTCTCAAAACCCACCAAATTTGATTTGCATATTTCAACTGGCTTTAAAGCAATAAATAAATCGTCAGTTTGTAAAAAAATTTAACATCCCGTATCTCGCAAACGAAGCGTTTGCGGACATATGATTATAAAACAATCTGTCAATATTTTCATGTGTAAAATTACCCCTTAAAGTTTGCCGCACTTATTTCAAAACACCCTGTACTGATGACGAACATGGCCAGTTGTTAAAGTACTTAACTTTTTTATTAGCCAACATAAGCGAATGAGTCTAAAAACCGAATGTTAAGAAAACTTGAGGCTATAGTTAGTTTTTAATTTCAGTATTTTATAAACTTTAGAATAGTCCACCGGGTGATGCGAACTTTGAGAAAAAAACAGTTTGATTCGTACACCCAGTATACAATGACAGTTTACCTGTCTAGCAACAATATTATTACAGCGATATTGATAATGAATAAGGCCATAACATGGTAAAAAATTACTTAAATCGGACAACAGGTTTAGGAAATTCGAGACATCAAAAATGACCAAATTTTCAGTGGATCGATTTTTTTGCACCTCAGTGTAGATAGCAGTGCGTGAAGGATTTAAAGTATGCGTGAAGTAACAATTTATTTTAAATGGGATTTACTTTTTCGCACTGTTTTTGGCACACTTTCATATAATCAAATGTCCTTGTTGTCATGGTGATGACATTGTCAGCAATAAATTACGACAAAAGTTTTGACAGTTTTGTGGTTCGAAAGAAGTTATAATTTTTAAATGTCAAAGTTCTAAAAATTGTAAAATAGAAATGAATTCCAGTGACGAAAAGTTACAGTTTTTTTATTTGTTTATCGTAGATAAAATATTGTATGGAACTGTGCGTGAAGTACTTTTTGCGCACTTACGCGATGTATAGCGCTCGCCCCGTTGTATTTATATTTTTATGAATATTTTTACGTTTTTTGTCTGCAAAGCTGAAGAAACAATCTTTTATACAAGATTTCTGTTGTGCCCAAAGTTAATTGTTATTTGTTTTATTATTTAGTTCTCCAACCGTTTTGTCAACTTTGTGCTTGCTTGTGTGAACTTCTCCATTTATGGTTATTTCTGGTATTTGTGGTTCCAACGTCATTTGTTGTTCTACGTACTCGTATATCGGGTCTGTTAATTACTTAAACTCCGCTCTTTGATCTCTTATAAAGCATAAACTTTTTCTATTTGCAAACCATAAAAAATAGTGCTATAATTCTTTAGAGAAGCATTCTCACTGCTCGTCAATTCTTCTTACAAGTCATCATCAAAAGTGGCTCGACAATCCATTGTGGATCTTGGCCTGCTCGCAAATAAATCGCCACCCCTTTCGATTCCTGGCAACTTCCCTTCATCTTCTGACCCCTAAAATCTTTAGGTCTTCTTCCACATCATTAATCCATCTTCTTCGTGGTCGTCCTCTACTCCTTGTGCCCTCTGGTTTTGAAAAAGTTAATTTCTTAGTATATTCGTGATCTGGCATTCTAGCAATGTGTCCAGCCCATCTAAGTCTCTGCACTTTAACGAATTTCACAATATCTGGATCGGTGTATAACTGATACAGTTCAAAGTTGTATCTTCGACGCCATAGCCCATTTTCATTTACGGCCCTAAAAATCTTTTTAAGAATTTTTCTCTCAAAAATACCAAGAAGTCTTTCATCATTTTGAGATAAGGTCCACGTTTCATCCCCATATATCAAAACCGGTCTTAATCATCATCATTCTCTTTGCCTTATCCCTATGCGGGGTCGGCTTCCCTAATTGCATTTCTCCACACAACTCTATCTTGAGTCATAGCAATGTTAATCCCCTTTACCAACATGTCCTGCCTTATCGTCTCCCCCCAGGTCTTCTTTGGTCTTCCTCTCCTACTCCTTCCAGGAATCTGCACTTCAACTATTCTTCGTATTGGGTGATTAACGTCTCGACGTTGAACATGACCAAACCATCTTAACCTATGCTCTCTCATTTTGGCATCAATTGGTGCCACACCTAGACTTCCCAAATATACTCATTTCTAATTTTATCCTTCTTTGTCACTCCACTCAACCATCTAAGCATTCTCATCTCCGCAACATGCATTAGTTGTTCCTCTTTCTTTTTCACTGCCCAACATTCAATTCCGGCATTATAGCCGGTCTTATGGCTGTTTCATAGAATTTTCGCTTCAGCTTCATTGGAATTTTTCTGTCACACAACACACCACTCGCTTCTTTCCATTTCATCCATCCAGCCCTAATTCTACTGCATGCATCTCCATTTATTTCCCCATTACTCTGTAATACCGATCCTAGGTACTTAAAACTATTGCTTTTCACAATCATTTCACCATCCAAAGATACCATTTTATTTGTAGTAACTCCATCTTTAAACGAACATTCCAAATACTCTGTTTTTGTTCTATTAAGTTTTAAACCTTTTTCCTCCAGAGCTTGTCTCCACTGTTCCAGTTTTTGCTCTAAGTCTCTTTCACTATTTCCTATTAACACTACATCACCAGCATACAGTAGGCACCATTGAATATAACCCTATAGTTTCGCTGTTATCTGGTCCAAAACTAATGAGAATAAATAAGGACTAAGCACCGAGCCTTGGTGCAATCCTACTTTCACCTGAAATTTATCAGTCTCTCCCACACCTGTCCTAACACTAGTCGTTACTCCCTCATATTTATCTCTCACAATCTTTACATATTCGCCAGGGACTCCTTTCTTATTGAGTGCCCACCATAGAATCTCTCGATGAACTCTATCATATGCTTTCTCAAGATCAATGAATACCATATGAGCGTTGGTCTCTTTCTTCCTGTATTTTTAAATCAGTTGCCTTACAATGAAAATTGCATCTGTTGTTGATCTGCCCTGCATAAAGCCAAATTGATTATCGGATATTTCGGTTTCTTCACGTATCCGTCTATCAATTACTCTCTCCCATATTTTCATGGTGTGGCTAAGTTGTTTTATAGCCCTGTAGTTTGTGCATTGTTGTATGTCTCCCTTGTTTTTGTAGACAGGTACTAATATACTGCTTCTCCATTCGTCTGGCATTTGTTCAACTTCCATAATTCTATTAAATAGGCCTGCTAGACAACTTATTCCTGTCTCTCCCAATGCTCTCCATACTTCCCCAGGAATATCATCTGGTCCGACTGCTTTTCCTTTCTTTATTTTTGGAAGCGCTTGACCCACTTCCTCGTTTGTTATTCTGGTAACCATTGCTGTTACTCTCTCCGTTAACTCCACAGGCTGTCTGTCAAAGTCTTCATTTAATAAACTATCAAAATACTTTCTCCATCTCTTTTTGACTTCCTTTTCGTGAATTAGTATTTTATTATTTTCATCTCGGATACATCTAATCTGACTAAAATCTCTTGCTTTCTTTGCTCTCTGTTTGGCTATTTTATATATCTTTGCTTCGCCTTCCCTGGTATCAAGTTGATCGTATAGGTTTGAATACGCTTCTGCTTTAGCTTTTCCTACTGCTACTTTCGCTTCCTTTTTTGCGACCATATAGTTTTGAAGATCTATGTCCGATCTGGTTTCTTGCCAATTTTTATATAATTTTCCCTTCTCTTTTATTTTTCCTTGTACCTCATTTGACCACCACCAAGTCTCTTTATCCTCAAACTTCTTTCCTGACGTTTTCCCAAGTATTTCAATAGCCGTCTCTCTAATAATATTGGCCATTTTTCTCCAAATTGTGTTAGGGCTTCCTTTCATGTTCCAACATATTTTTTCTATTATACTTTCCCTGAATAGACCTTCCTTCTCATCTTTTAGCATCCACTACTTGATTTTTTGTGGTCCTCTCCTATATTTTTGTTTAGTTTCGCTTTTTTACTTCGATGTCCAGAACAAGCAGCTAATGTTGTTGGCTTACTGTCTCACTAATTATTACCTTGCAGTCCTTGCATTCACATATGTCTTCTATCCTTATCATGAAGTAGTCTATTTGGGATTGATGTTGTCCACTTTTGTAGGTAATAAGTTGAGTTTCTCTCTTTTTAAAGAATGTGTTAACAAACGCCATATCCAATGCTGTTGCTAATTCTAGCATGTCATCTCCAGCTTCATTTCTAGTTCCAAAGCCTTATCCCCCATGTATTGTTTCATATCCTGTCTTGGCTTGGCCCACATGTGCATTGAAATCACCTCCTATTATAACTTTCTCCTCTGCTGGAATATCACTCAGTACGTCTCCTAATTGATCATAGAAAGCTCTTCTTTCATTCTCACCCAGACCTGTTTGAGGAGCATACACACACACAACATTCAATACCTCTTTATCAATTACAAATTTCACTGACATCATTCTATCACTCGTTCTTACAACTTCTACTACGTTATCTTTCATTTCACTATCAGCAATTATACCAACTCCATTTCTAGTGTTACTACTCCCCACATACCACAATTTATATCCATCACCTAGTTCTTTCGCCTTTTGTCCTTTCCACCTAGTTTCTTGAATACAAGCAATTTGAACTCTTCTTCGTTTGAGCGCATCCACTAACTCCAGACTCTTACTTGTAAGACTACCAAGATTCCAAGACCCTATCCTGATTTTTCTAACCTGTAATGGTGTTCCCCCTGAGATGGTCCTCACCCGGAGATCCGAACGGAGGCTCATTTTACTTCCGGAACATTTTACCTCAGGAGATGCCATTATTTCTGTATAAGTTTTTATTGCGTTTGGAGAAGGTCTTTTCATTTTTATGGCCTGAAAAGATTTTGTTTGGATATTTGATGCCTGAATGCCTTTTCTATCAGCACCATACCCTGCCCTGCACGTTTAGCCAATACACCACCAATGCAACCAAAGTGCAGTATTACCCCACACCCTCCTGCATTTTTCTGTATAGGCCAGGATCCCTACTGTAAGGACTGCCCTGTAAGCCAATGTATTGTTGCCCGTATCCCGCCACTAGGAGGCACGTACTTTATTTGGGATACCAAAACCGGTCTTATTAAGGTCTTCTATATATTGAGAATAATCTTTATTGAGAATATTTAATCGCTCTACAGATCTGCTGCGAATAAAGTTATGATAGCCAACATGATCGCTAACGTTCGATAAACGGACATAGCACCCGAAGAAGAAGAAGATGGTTGTTAATTTGAATTCTCTGTTTGATATTTCGGGAGTTTTTAGAAACCAACATATATTTGGTTTTTTCCTCGTTTACTACAAGGCCTTGTAAAACACTGCACCGGGTTTCTCATACTTCTGCCCACTATAACTAAAAATAGCAATTAGTGATATTGCCAGCATTTTAGGTAAGAAATAAAAATTCTATTTTAAATAATATAAAACAAAAATAATGGTCATTTTTATTGTGTATATAATTAATAAGCCATAGCTATAACTACGATGTGTTTCAGCTTAGGAAGCTGGTAACCCCAGTATTGTAATTGCCAAATCTCTTAAAGAAGTTTTGGTGCACATTCCTTTTCACCAGCTTATACAATCGTGTTGAAAGCCAAATAAAATCCATTGACCAAAGGTCTGCTTTTGTACAGAACTTTGTTAGTTCTGTAAAAATGTTTTCTTTTTTGTCAACAAACTTGGGATGATTGGTTAATATCTTGTCTATACACTGCATAGCTAATACATGCTCTTCACCAGTAAGGCTTTGTCCTGTTAAAGAAGAATCAAGCAAGTTTCCAGCATAGTGCACAGGATTCACTGTCATTTTTTTTTCTTTTTTCTAATTTAGATAAGCATTCCTTTTCCTCAGACTTATTGATTGGAAGTAATGGAATATGCTCGGTAAAAATATTTTCTGTACCCTTAAATGCCTCGACAACCTGAGATATTTTAAACATATTGCCTTCCAATAAAGACTAATCCATTTCACAATTGGCGTTAGCACAACTGCTACTTTTTACAACTTTATCCAAAATATTTCATCATCCAAACAGTTCTGTATGTTATTTATAAAATCAAGAATTGAACTCCATCTAGTTTTTACAGGAAGCTTTAATCGTGAACGTACTGGGAAAATGCACTAACTCCATTTTTTCAATTTTGATATTTTAATACCATTAAATCCACAAACATCAATATGTTAACAGGAAAAACCATATATCTCCAAATTCGTCATCCACCGTGTTTAAATCGGTACATTCAATGACAAAGAAAATCAACTGCATCTTTTACTAAGTTTTCATGAATAGAATAATGTTTTTCCAAATATTTTTATGTACATGTATGTGCACACCACCTGTGGTTAACATACTTCAAAATCATATCCAGGTACCAAAACTTGAACAGCCAATGTACCCGATTTTTAAGAGGTAAGCCATAAGGTATAATAATAATAAGGTATAATAAAAAGTACGTAAATATAATGAAAAAAACATTGATTCAAAAACGGGGAGCATTACTTTTCGTCCAATGATCAGTATCATTGGTCCAATGTAAGTAGATACATTAACTAATGCCCAAAAACATTAATTTCTATGAATTAGTACGTTGATTCAATGTACTTTCTAGTTAAGAATCCATGTATCGGTACATTGAATAAATGTATCGGTACATTGAATTAATGCATCGGTACATTGAATCAATGCATCGTTACATTGAATCAATGGATCGGAACATTGAATCAATGTATCGGTACATCAATTCTTGACTAGAAAGTACATTGAATGAACGTACTAATTCATAGAAGTTAATGTTTTTGAGCATTAGTTAATGTATCTATGTTGGAGAAATAAATTCCCAACACTGATGTTTGGTAGGACTGTACTTTGTTTCAATATTTTATTTTCAATATTTTATTTAGTGGTTTGCGCCTTGTGTACACTTCACAAAGTGTTTTCTATGTTTTTATGTTTTATGATTCAAAGTTTACACAAAGGCGCAATATTCAAAACAAAAAAAGTTCGTTGCCAAGGTGTTGTTATATAAGAATAAAATAATAAAAAGAAAAAAAAAAAACGGGAAAGTAGGGCTTGTGTCCGATCCCACACAAAAAATTACTTTAATACCAAAAGTTTGTGTTATTGTGATAAAGGTTTAGTTGTAAAAAGTGCCTTTAGTTATTCCTAGCTTCCGAAGTTTAAAACCAGTAAAAAATTTTTTCTTGGTGTTGCAAAAACCCAACATCAAATTGATCCAGTCGAGCCGGAAATAAAAAGAAGCTAGGAATTAACTCAATTTCCAGAAGGTAAGCAAGACACCTGATAAAAAAAAAGAAATTATTGAACAAAAAAGAAATTATTAGAAAAGAAATTACAAAAAAGAAAATCATTAAAAAATTAATTTTGTAAAACGTCAAGCACAATACCATAACGCCATCTATGTAAAAGAGGGCGAACGACCGACGTCAAATCCAGTTATCAAGCGATCGAGAGGAATAATCGATGCTTCATGAAATCGATCATAAATGAAGTGACAGAAAACTGACTTTGACAGTGACAGAAAAAATTAAAATAAATTCACTTTGGTTTGGTTGGTTTGTAAACAATCGTAAAAATTTGTTATCTTGAAATTTATAATAATTTTATACCTTTTTAGTTTTAGGTAGATTCATATAGAAAAATGACCGCTAAAAAAGATATTGAAATACTAAAAGCTAAAAAGATTCAAGCAATCGAGTCTATTAAAACTATTACAAGGTTTGTTGCAAAACATTTGGACAAAGAAATTTCAGAATTAATAATTAATCAATTACAAACTAGAAAAAACTTTGTTTAAGTAAGGTCAAATGGGATGCTATAATTTCCAGTGAGTTACTTGACACTTGGAAAAATTTTGTTGAAAGCTTAATGAGCATGCCCACAGTGACTGTCCAAAGAAATTTAAACTTTACTGGTGCTCTTCATATTGAAATAGTTGGCTTTTGTGACTCCTCCTTGATTGCATATGGAGCTGTTATTTATGCCAGGACTATTTTTGAAAATAAAGTACATGTAAATTTGATTTGTTCCAAATCTAGGATTGTTCCTATAAACAAAAAACTAACTGTGCCAAGACTTGAACTGAACAGTGCTTTGTTGCTTTCAAAACTATCTCACAAGGTTTTTGAACTGTTAAAAGATAAAGTCAGTAAGGTATTTTTATATTCAGATTCAAACATTGTCTTAGCTTGGATAAAATCCGAACCTTTGAAATTGAATCCCTATGTTGCCAGTAGAATTATTAAAATTCAAGAAATGACATCCGAATTTAAATGGTTGTATATAAACACTAAGGAAAATACAGCAGATTGTCTTTCTCGTGGACTTGAACCTCATGAAATTAATTCAAACAATCTTTGGTTTAATGGTCCTGAAATTCTTTCAAATATTGAATTCTTGCACTTTGAAATTCCATTTTCTACTCCAGACCATTTGCCTGAATATAAAGTTGTCACTTTAGCTAAGGTCAAACCAGAATCTTTCTTCATAAAATTCTCTAACTTAACAAAACTTCAAAAAATAGTGGCTTATTGCCTACGATTTGTAAGTAATATAAAAAATAAAAATAAAAAGATTACTGGAAGTTTAACAGTTGTAGAACTAGAAAATAGCCTTAAAACCATTATTAAGTATGAACAAAGTTTTCATTTTTCTGAGGAAACTAAATGTCTAACCAACAACACAGCAATTAAGTCTAATTTAAATTCTTTATATCCTTTCTTGGACTCTCAGGGACTGTTAAGAGTTGGTGGTAGACTGGAGAACTCAGATATTTCTTTTAATAAAAAACATCCTTTGATCGTTCCCAAAAACAATCATATCACTGATCTTTTGATTCACAGAGAGCACTTAAGACTTTTACATGCAGGTCCGAAACAAGTTTTAAGTTCATTAAATCAACATTTTTGGATTATTAGTGCCACTAAAGAAATTAAAAGGATTTTGCACAAATGCGTAACCTGTTTTAAATGTAAGGCCAAGTGCAGTGAACAGCTAATGGGATCTCTTCCTGAACAAAGGGTACGTTCATCCAGGGTCTTTCAG
The DNA here is from genome assembly GCF_917563875.1 of Diabrotica virgifera virgifera. NCBI lineage: Eukaryota > Metazoa > Arthropoda > Insecta > Coleoptera > Chrysomelidae > Diabrotica > Diabrotica virgifera. Next base: position 76,867,848 of record NC_065448.1, read on the forward strand.
AATGTTGGTATAGACTTCTGTGGTCCCTTCCAAATTAAACAGTCACGAATTAGAAAGTCTATAACGACAAAGGCATATATAGCATTGTTTGTTTGCTTTTCTGTGAAGGCAATTCATATGGAGTTACTCTCTGATCTAACAACAGATACTTTTTTAGCATCATTAAAAAGATTCATTTCTAGAAGGGGTAAACCATCCAAGATCTTTTGTGACAATGGTGCCACATTCAAGGCAGCAAACAATCAACTTCAAAAACTTCTAAACGACAACATTAAGTTAAACAACTTTTGCCTTGATGATAAAATTGAATTTTGCTTCATCCCAAGTTATTCTCCAGTATTTGGGGGTCTATGGGAGGCCGGGGTGAAGAGTGCTAAATATCATATAAAAAGGGTGATGGGAAATAATACTTTAACATATGAGGAGTTTAATACTTTGATTACTCAAGTTGAAGGAATATTAAATTCAAGGCCTCTTATGGCAATTACTAATGATTCCTCTGACTTAGAATATTTGACCCCAGGTCATTTTCTAATAGGTGCTCCTTTGACAATTTTCCCTGAAACTAATTTAACTGAGATTCCTGAAAACAGATTAAAATTTTGGAGGTTGTGTGTTCAAATGCAGCAGCATTTTTGGCAAAGGTGGTACCAAGATTATCTAACACAACTTCAAAACAGACCTAAATGGAGAAAATCGTTGCCAAATTTACAAGAAGGCATGCTTGTGCTTGTAAAGGAGGACAATGTTTCTTCTTTTGGGTGGCCTATAGCAAGGATTAATAAAGTTATCCCTGGTAAAGACGGAAAGGTAAGAGTGGTGGAAGTAAAAACTAAAAGGGGAACATACTTACGTTCTGTCACAAAAATTGCTGTTCTTCCAATTAACGAACAAATTTAAATTATTTTTTTTTCTTTCAATTTATAATAATAAATAAAATTTAACTTTATAATTATTTCTATTTAAATTTAAAACCTTGTAATATTTTTATACTTATATAAGCAATAAGTTCTTAAAAAAATGTTTAACAAAAAAGAGGGTGGAATATATTGTTTTGGTATCAAAACCAAGGCCCCCCAGCATGTTGGAGAAATAAATTCCCAACACTGATGTTTGGTAGGACTGTACTTTGTTTCAATATTTTATTTTCAATATTTTATTTAGTGGTTTGCGCCTTGTGTACACTTCACAAAGTTTTTTCTATGTTTTTATGTTTTATGATTCAAAGTTTACACAAAGGCGCAATATTCAAAACAAAAAAAGTTCGTTGCCAAGGTGTTGTTATATAAGAATAAAAGAATAAAAAGAAAAAAAAAACGGGAAAGTAGGGCTTGTGTCCGATCCCACACAAAAAATTACTTTGATACCAAAAGTTTGTGTTATTGTGATAAAGGTTTAGTTGTGAAAAGTGCCTTTAGTTATTCCTAGCTTCCGAAGTTTAAAACCAGTAAAAAATTATTTCTTGGTGTTGCAAAAACCCAACAATCTACTTACATTGGACCAATGATGCTGATCTTTGGACGAAAATTAATGTACCCGTTTTTGAATCAATGTTTTTTTCATTATATTTACGTACTTTTTTGGTTCAGTGAATGTCATCTTCATGTATACTTGTATATAACATACAAATAGTTAATAAGTAAACAAAATGACGACTTAATATCTAAATAAATATTACAAATAGAAGTTGAAGCAACGATTTTTTGCCGATTTTCAAACTAATATTAAGTATCTATAAGTTTAAAGAAAAGAAAACCTATATTTTTAATTAATACAAACAACTTTTTATAATGTAATTTGGAAAAACTGAATAACTAATTACATATAACAGAAGGTATATTTTATTATATATTTGGTTGTCCATTAAGGTCTGTTTTTAACCATTTTATTAGTTCGTACAAAATATCGATGTAGAACCCAAAGAAGAACTGCATGTTAGCCATGTACAATTTATATTAATAATTACACTAGTCAACAAATAAACAAAAAAAAGTTGCGACTGATGTTAAAATGGTTGTACCGGGGAGTTTAAAGCGTCCTGAATGCGAATTCAAACACCAAAATGTTCCACCACGTATACATTTTGGGTTATCTTTTTCTCAAAGTGCCGCGCATTTCTGCGTAGGCGTCCACAGTACATTGTCTGGTCAGGTGAAATGTTAGATTTGGAGTTATAGAATGCATCAAATATTGCTGTTTATTATAAAAATTCTTATATACTATATACACATAAGTTCAGAACTAGAAACAAAAACTATAGTAACTCTTTTGTATACTAACAATTTTCCCATAACACTATTTGGATTAACACAAACACACATTTTATCCTGCATAGTAAAAAACGAAGATAGCTCCTGTTTACGGTTCCTAAATATTATAAGTTGTACTGGCTAGTAAATTCCATTTAAAAAGATCCATTACTGTAATCTAGAACCTAAGGATTAAGCATGTCCTTTGGACAAGTGAAGGTCTGGAACTAAATCATGTAATTCGGCCTGTTGGATGCAATAAGGTGCTATTTCATCGCTTTCGGGAAAATAAGAATTATTATTTTCTGATACATCATCAGATTCACTTTTATCACCATACATTTCCAAATATTTCTCCCAATTTGCCGAGGTCCTGGAACTGGTAAATCTTCTCCATGAAAAACTGGTTATATTGCTGAGGTAATATCTGGATATTCAATTTTATGCTTGCTCTTCCTTGAAAACCCAGGCACTTTTGTCATGCAGGAGTAACAGTCGTTAAAACGGTTTAGAACTATATACTATATAAGTTTAAATGTCTACGTTTACTGATTAAGGATTACCTTTGGTTTATTCTTTATTTAAATGTTAATGTGTTTTTCGTAGACATTAGATATCCAAGTGTTGCCAAATTATGCACACTTTTTAGTAAAAACGTTAATTTGAAAAGATCACGCCCCAAGATATTACAAATGACTGTTAAAAAAAATTAGTAAAATACTCACAACTTAAAAATCATAATTAATTTTTTTTTAAATCATAACTCAAAAATCTTACGTGTTAGGAATTTTTTACCATTATAATCATATTCAGAGAGCAAAAATTAACAAAAAGCAGCATTTTTCATTCGAGTCGCAAATTGGTTGTAAACTAGTGTTATTATAAAAAAATAAATCTAAACAGTGAACATAGTTGTATTTTTGGGTATCACTTTTTTATAGAAATATTTTAATTTATCCTGAAAAAAAATTGCTAGATGTCGAGATGTTTATTTTTAATTTGATAGATACTACCGACTGTAAGAGTTAATAATATTTTTCAATTATTTACGGTTTAATCATCTAAAGATTTAATTTACTAATCTTTTACAAGGATATACAATTTAGAAATATTTTCAAATGGTTCCTATTTTATTTTACCTATTTGAATCGCTTATTTATGAAAGGCCCCATGTCACTTTTTTTCAAATTTTAGTTTAACTTAGAAAATGATAACCCATATATTCGCACATCGTTTACTTATGAAAAGCCTCATGTCGATGACAAGGGACTTTTTATAAATAAAAGCACTGTTGGCAACATACTGTTTCGGAAGAAAATAAAATAAAAAAAAAAGGAAATGTTTACTATTTCTTCCTACCATGTTAGCAAGGAAAATTCATGAATCAAAGGTACCAACTCATCAAGAAAAAATTAATGACCTGAAGAAACTTTTGCAGTACGTCCCTCAAGAACACAAGTGGTTTTACAATGAGCTTGCCCTATGGCCTACAGTTGCAACCAAAAAATGAGCAAAAATGTATAAAATGGCAATTAATTTTGGCTAATTGTATTGTCTTAGAACTGTTTTAATAAAGTAATATTAATTATAAATAAACACGGTGTAAATTCATCCACCAATCAAAATTTTCCCGTAAAAAAACTCTTTTATTTATGAAAGGCCTTTTGTCAGCTATTTTCAATAATAAAAAATACAGTATTGATTTTAAAAAGTATAACTAGGTAACATGATTTATTTTGAGTTTTAAGGTCTTTAAAATGTTTCGAAAAATCAGATAAATATAAAATCGTTTTTTATAAAACTAAACAATTTTTTCTTGTTTCCCAAAATTTACATTTTGTGACAAGAGGCCTTTCATAAATAAGCGATTCATTTGTCGAATTAGCTTTTCAAAAAATTTACAGAGAACAAATATTAATTACTCACTGGAGAGACCGCAGACGTTCGGATACAATCAGCGTCTCTTTGCAAAGACAATGACGTCGACTTTGTAAAGTAACAAGACACTTACTCAACACACACACTACACATGACACTGGGTACCTGACTGAAAAAATGCACCGTACCTACCATGCCAATGGCCATTAGTTGTCGAGGCATTAGGTAAATAAAAAAAAATTAATTAATACTAGATATGTAGGATTGAATAATGAAATAGGTACTTACATTCCGTAATGTCTTCATGGGTAGGTAATCTTTTCAAATAAAAATTTATTTGTTGTATCCTTGATATGACTTTCACACTGAAGAAAGTAGATAATTCTTTTGAAATTGCTGTCCCATCCATCAATAAGTCCATTTCCATTTCCAAATGCCACTCCAAAGTCCATATCAATCTGCAAAAGTGGAAATAGAAGTAATACAACTTTTTTTTTTATAGAAATCCAACAAAATAATTTATAAATAGTTAAAAATATATGTAAATATGTACATACCTTAGAAAAATCAACCAAATCACTAGTGCCAAACACCGCTCTTCAGAGTCTGCAGCTGCAGGGTGACTGTCTGCTAGGAGGCTACAACTGTTGTCACGTGATTTTTTTACACCAATAAAAACACTTATAAGAGTTTTAAGAAATGTATCGGTTTATGTACAAGATTGTTGTTACAATGTATTGATCATTGATTCAGGTATATTACATTAAAACAATGATTGCGTTACATCAAAACAATGTATCGAGTTATTAATCAAAGTCGAAAACATTGATTTAATGTACGAAAGCATTGATTCAATAAACGAGTTCGTAATTTAATGACCACTGTACATTAGTGCAACGTTTTATATTCATTAATTTAACCGCATAATCCTGATGTATAGTTTCATATATACAATGAACAAATTATTATTATTATGAAAAAAGTCATTGGAGAGATAAAACGATTCGTTGAATTAATGATTCTATTCATTATTTTTTAATGAATAGAATTACATTGTAATAATGAATATGGTCATTACGTAATGACTACGTGTTTATAGTATTAACGAAATTTTCATTGAATCAATCTAAAAAAAGTCAATGATTGGCGTTCATTGGTACTATGTACAATATATTTTTCAGTGTATATACAATCACAATAAAAATGCACTAGAAACAAACAAACCAAGAAACATTAAATATTCGAGGAGGACTCGCAAATCATGATTTACAATGTATATACATTGTTAATCCCAAATCATGATTTGTAAAGTTTATACATTTTAAATCATGATTCGTGACTACTCCTCGTAATATTGAACGTGTATTGGTTTGTTTATTTCTTGTGCATCTTTATTATAATTTTAGTATAGCTTTAGGCATTTTAGTATAAAAATAATGAAGGTAATGTTCAAAACAATATTCCTTTTGTACTTGGCAGTGGTATAGGTTCGCCGGCCGCCCGTGTGAATTAAATAGCGCTACTTCCATGTAAATTCAAATTACGTCACTGACTCTTATGTCCAAAAGGCTTTTGGAAATATTCTCAAAAGTTCTCCGGAATATTATGGAAAGTTGTCGGAAACATTCTTGAAAGTTCTCGGAAATATTCTCGAGAATTTTCGATTGAAAGTTTGCAGGAATATTCGCGGTCAGGGGAATATTTCCATTTTTTATAGGCGAATATTCTCGGAAACTTTCCAATGTTCACGAATATCCGCTTGGAAATATTCCTGACTCACATCACTAACTATAACATTTATAGATTTTTTTATTTAGATAAAAAAAATACTTTTCCTGTAATATGTTTTTCATACATTGACATACAACAGATAAAGCTCTTGCCTTAATCTATTTAGGTATATGTGATAAAATGGAAATAATATACATATTCTCCTATTATTGCAAAATGAATTGACGATGTATATTTTTATCAAAAGAAAATTTTATACTTTAATTATTTTTATCAATTATTTAATTTTTTTTTTCAGACAATATTGTATTCCCCAAGGGAAAGTTAATAGCTATGTTCCCATTTGTATGTCATCGAAATCCAGAATATTTCCCAGAACCACTTAAATTTATACCCGAGAGATTTGAAACAGTGTCCGGGAAACATCCCTATATGTATATACCTTTTAGCGCTGGACCAAGAAATTGCATAGGTAAATATAAATTATTAGATCGGGCCCTGGAAGTATTTGAGTATGCAAAACCTGAGGACCGGCAACTATGTTACGTAAAATGCATAGTTTTCGATTTTTTTAACTTTACAAAAATCGAAAAATTACAACTTTTTATAGTATGGTATATCTAACTAGATAGATCCAAATCCAGACATCCAAAGTGAAAGTTATCCTCCAACACCAAATTGTTCTATATGGTCCACATAACGTTCAGAAAAAAGTCACACCATTTTGAGCGCCGGGTTTGGGGGGGGGGGAGAGGGGGGAGAAATCGGTAAATTCGTAGTTTTTTAAGTTTTTTTCTAAAACTATGCGGTTTAGGATGAACAACCTACTATACAAAAATGTTCTACATTAAATTTGAAACAAAAAAGGTCCTATGCATAATCCTTCTAAAATGAACGCTTCCAAAGTTACGGAGGTAGTATAGTATATTTGGTCAAAAAAAAAGCCTAACCCAGACATTAAAAGTAAAAGTTTTCCTTTAACACCAAATTATTCTATATGGTCCACATACTGTTCAGTAAAAAGTTACACCATTTTGAGCGTCCGGTTTGGGGGGAGATATATGCTTTAGCGTAAACAATGTTCTATACAAAAATGTTCTACATCAAATTTAAAACAAAAAAGGTTCTATACATACTTACTATAAAATCAATGATTCCAGAGTTACAGAGGGTAAAAAGTGGAGGTTTTCGATACTTTTTATATTTTTTGGGCAATTTATAATACTTTTACTGATTGAAAGAAATTTTCTTTAACAGGATTTGCTATTTCAGTGGCCGATGGTATGTTAGTGATAAGCCCTTGAAGAAACGTCAACCTCACCACCCAAAATCATCATCAATTGCCCAAAACATATAAAAAGTATCGAAAACCTCCACATTTCACCCTCGTAACTCTGGAACCGTTGATTTTATAACAATTATGGATAGGACCATTTTTGTTTTAAATTTTATATAGAACGTTTTTGTATAGAACATTGTTTACGCTTAAACATAGTTTTAGAAATATTGACGAAAAACGTAAAAAAACTACTAATTTACCGACTTCTACCCCATCTCCCCCCAAACCGGACGCTCAAAATGGTGTAACTTTTTACTGAACAATATGTGGACCATATAGAACAATTTGGTGTTGGAGGAAAATTTTTACTTTGTATGTCTAGGTTAGGCCTTTTTTTTGGACCAATTATACTATACTACCTCCGTAACTTTGGAACCGTTCATTTTAGAAGGATTATGTATAGAGCCTTTTTTATTTCAAATTTAATGTAGAACATTTTTGAATGCAAGGTTGTTCATGCTAAACCTCATAGTTTTAGAAATATTGACGAAAAACGTAAAAAACTACGAATTTACCTACTTCTCCCCCCTCTCCCCACCAAACCCGACGCTCAAAAAGGTGTGAATTTTTTCTGAACATTATATGGACTATATAAGTGTGACCAACTCCAATTCAGTCGAATTCGGCACAAGGCTGAAAAACAGCCTGAAATCCGGGACTTTTCAATGAAGATCGGGTCAATTTTTTTAATGAAGAACTTTAATACTATTTTATTGATTATTCAACATATTTTTGTTGACGATATTTTTGACAGTTTTAAGCTACAAAAATTGGTTGTAGTGATAATTACATTTTTGTTAGTTTTTGACGTTTTGACTTCCAATTCGACAATCGTTCTCAAAAAAGGAAAATTTAGAAAATCAACTGATGTTCGATTTCTATGCAAATATAACCATAGGTTATCTTCTTACTATCATATTTGTCGAGCGATCGAATGTGCTTAAAAATGAAAAGAAAATCTTTAATAACCAATCCATTCATACTTTAAATTAACTGAAGTCAAAGAACCAAATGTACTTAATTATAGATGAAAAATGTATTCAAAATTTCAAAATAGAATTTTACCAAAACGTTGAAAATTCGGATGGCCCGGAAGACTTGTCCGGGACGCTGGGACACGTATTTGTATTTCGGGCCATGTCCCGGATTTTTCGGACTAGTTGGTCACACTAACTATATAGAACAATTTGGCGTTGGAGGATAACTTTCACTTTGGATGTCTGGGTTATGTCATTTTTTGAATCAATTCTATCATACTTTTGATTAAAAATAAAATAGCAATTTTGCTTCCGGCATTTGAAAGTTCAAGTAAAATTATACCGGTTTTGATTATTTGTATTGCTAAATTTTTTTTTCTGTTAAACAAAACTATAAACAAACACTGTTTGATCGTTTTATCGCACGTCCGCACCGCCCCAAGAATTAAAACCGAACGGAACCGACTAGTAAGTTGTTTTTATAAATGGTAAAGCTTTCAATCTATTAACATGACTTTTTAAAAAGTTTCATATAATTATGTAAAGATCTACGACAGTTATGACTGAAGGAGTTACATAATGTAACCTATATGATATAAAATTATTAAAATTTTGATGTATGTTAGGTGAAATTATATGTTTTAAGTACATATACATAAATTTATAATAATCCATTTGTACCGCGTATGCGTAGAGAGCTATTATCTGCCATCGGCTTGTGCCAACTAGTCGGTTCCGTTCAGTTTTAATCCTTGGGGCGTTGCGGACATACGACAAAACGCACAAACACTCAGGGCCGCGCCAAGGCTTTCAAGCTCCCGGGGCAAGAAATTTTAGGCGCCTCTTTCCTCCTCCATTTGTATGTAGTTTTTTGCAACTTAGTGAATCGGTATACAGTATTCGCTCCGTGCGTGACTATGGTGGAGGTACCTTGAAACAATGCCAACGTGAGAACTGGCGAAATATGACAATATTGGAGCTATCTTTGTAATGTCATTGTCATTGTTTGTACAAAATTTTTTGTCAAAAATGGTACATAACTGTTACCTATTTATCATATGCTTAACGTCAAATTGTGAAATCCAAAAATGTCAGATGAAGGCGCTAGGTGATGTCGCGTCAGTCATACACAAAGCGAAAACCTACAAACTATTTGTTTCATCATTTTCTTTGCCTGTATCTCTATGCGCTGTCAGCTTCACTATTTGCATTTCTCCTTAAGTTTCTGTCTTGGATTATATCGATATTAAGCCCCTTTACCGACATGTCCTCCCTATGCCTCTCCACCCAGGCCTTCTTTTGTGTTCCTCTCTTACTCCTTCCAGGTACCTACAGTTCAAGAATTCTTCGTATTGGGTGACTGACGTCGCGACGTTAAACATGACCAAATCATCTTAACCTATGCTCTCTCATTTTGGCATCTATTGGTGTTAATCCTAGACTTCCCCTAATATACTCATTCCCAATCCTATCCTTCTTTGTCACTCTAGTCATCCATCTAAGCATTATCATCTCTGTTACATGTATTGGTTATTCTTCTTTCTTTTTAACTGTCCAAAATTCACTTCCGTACATCATAGCTGGCCTTATAGGTGTTTTATAGAATTTTCCCTTCAGCTTCACTGGAATTTTTCTGTCCCTTTTCCTCAAGAGCTTGTCTCCACTGTTCCAGTTTTTGTTCTAAGTCGCTTTTACTATTTCATACTAACTATTTCATACTAACACTAAACCAACAGCATACATTAAGAACCAGAGAATGTTACCCTGTAGCTTCGCTGTTATCTGATCCAAAACTAATAAGAATAAATAAAGACTAAGCACTGAGTCCTGGTACACGTGCAATCTTACTTTCACATGAAATTTATCAGTCTCTTCCACACCAGCCCTAACACTAGTTGTTGCTCCCTCATACATATTCCTCACAATATTTACATTATTGAGTGCCCACCACAGAATCTTTCGAGGAATTCTATCATCATATGCTTTCTGAAGATTTACCATCATATTATGTAAGTATAAGTTTCTTTATTCCTGTATTTCTCCATCAGCTTCCTTATAATGAAAATTGCATCTGTTGTTGATTCTGCATAAACCCAAATTGATTATCGCATATTTCGGTTCCTGCACGTATCCGTCTATCAATTACTCTCCCCCATATTTTCATGGTGTGACTAAGTAGTTTTATGGTTCTGTAGCTTGTACATTGTTGTATCTCCCATGTTTTTGTAAACAGGTACTAATATACTGCTTCTCCATTCGTCTGGCATTTGTCCAAATGTCCATAATTATATTAAATAAACCTGTCAGCCACCTTGTTCCTGACCCTAGTAACGCTTTTCACACTTCCCCAGAAATATAATCTTTTCCAACTGATTTTCCTTTCATTATTCTTGAAGTGATTGACTTCACTTCTTCGTTATTTACAAAAAACAACGATTACACTATCACAGACAAACATAATATAGTTGAGATATATAGTTCAACAGTTCAGGCAGTATAATAGTTCAAACATATAGTTCAGTTGAGATAAATAAGGTTTCGTACACTTATGGGATCAAAGTAATACTAGCTGCTATTTTTATTTACCTACGATTGGTAAGTTTACAATTTTATAATAAAATATTGGTTTTACAATAAAAACGTTAAGTTTTACAATAAAATAATATTTCTGGTTTGATTTTACCAGTGGGTAAAATCCTTCTTGTCCTTAGTCAATGTCATTACATTTATTTATTGTTTCTGGTAATTTCGGTATTGTCAACAAAAATTTTTCGGCACCTACCGGCGCCTTTTTAATACGGCGTCGGGGGCACCGCCCCTCTTCGCCCTTATGGACGGCGCGGCCCTGCAAACACTGTTTGTTTATAGCTTTGTTTAACATTAAAAAAATTAATTTTTAGCTATGCAAATAATCAAAACCGGTATAATTTGACTTGTACTTTCAATGCTGCAAGCAGAATTGCTATTTTATTTTTTAATCAAAAGTAAAATTATTCGGGCTAAAAAATTGCAATGCAATTTTAAAGTTTAACAGCGTTTATCTCGAAAACTATCCATTTTACGAACAAACTTGTAGGAACATTTTTTGCTTTGAATGACCAAAAAAATGCAAAAAACTGTTTTGTTTTGTGAAAACCGCTTTTTATCTGCCTTTAACATAGAGGCAGGGAGGGGGTAACAAGGCACCTGCCGGCAAGATTTAGTTTCATTGTTCAAGGTCTCAGGTAAAAGAATCCGAACATAGTTGCCGGTCCTCAGGTTTTGCATATTCAAATAGTTACAGTGCCTGCACTATATTTTAAATTCCAATAAACATAGCAAATACGCTAATGTCATTGACATTGAAAATGATAAGTGTCTAAATTCATACAATTCATACATAGTGTAGGAAACAGAGGTTGAATCTTGCAAAATGGACACAAATCCGGTTTTATTTTTTTTGTTATATCAAGGGGTGCTTATTATAAGACTAACTTTTTCTGAAAAAATTTCGCCCCGGAACCCCCCTTCTCACCCCTTTAAAGGGGGTAATTTGTGGTTTTTGCGGAACGTAGCCCTTCCTGTACCTTTTATAAAAATTTTTTTTATAGAAATATGAAGAGGACTATATTTTCTACGATTTATTTCCCGACAGGATATGTCTATCATCCACCGTTTAGCGGGGGTGGCGCCCCAAAGTTGACAAGTTTTTAAAAAAGATGTTTTAAAAAAATATATATTTTTCCCTAACTGTAACGAAAATTAAGAAAAAATCCTGCGGCATTTATTCACAAATAAGTGACTGATTTTTTGGTATAGGGTAAGGGTATACACTTAAGGGTAATTGCCCTATTTTTAATTAGAGGGTGTTACATTTTAAAAAACCCCTTTTTATACCATCTGAACCGTTTATGCTAGAGTACCTAAAAATACTTTCAGCGATTACCCATGTAATTGTGCTATTTACAAAATTGTATAATGCACTGCCATTTTTTCCCCGGAACCACCCCAAAAAAAAAGAAGAATTATTAAATAAAGTGATTTTCTTAGAATCCTTCACACACAATGCCCTTTATTAATAGGCTTCATATATCATTTTGTGTACGTTATTATTACCCATGCAGGGACACTAAAAGCGATTTCCTAGTGCAACCCCTGTAGCCAAAAAAAAAATAAATAAAATGGGGGGTTGAAATTTTTTTTTTGTTTTTTGCTTTTTGATCCATATGGGCATATGCTTCATCAATAGTGCTTTTCAAAAATATATGTGGTTATTGCAACATCTCTGCGGAAACCACCCCTATTATTGAAAATATACTGCAGAGACTACCCCTATCCCTTGGCGAGGATGTTTTTACGATTTTCTCATTACCTATGCATTCTTTTTAAACAAAACTTATACAAGGTTAAAGACCACTATTTACTCTAAAAATTAGGTCCTATTCATTTTTTTCGTATAAGCAACCGTTACGGCACAGTGGCGCCGTAAACCTCATATATGCTTTGGCGGGCTCCACTTTTTGTTTTTTTTTCGTCATCTGTTCCTTTTATTGATAAAGTACTTATGTAAAATAAAACAACACAGTGTAACCTACAAATTATGATCTATGCACATTTTACAATCTTTGCGCCCCAAAGCCACAGTGGTGGCCCAAAATCAATTTTTGCATATTTTCGCCACCTACACGCATTTTATTGCATTAATGCTAGCTTAATAGCACAATATTTACCCTTAAGTGGTCGCTAAGCAGTGACGGATCCATGGAGGGATGATAGGGGTGATCACCTCCCCCCCTCTCAAACCAAGTGATATTATATTCAAAGATTATAAAAATATTCATTTATTTTTTTAGAAATACTTATATTCTATTATTATTTTTATAGGAATGGCGTACTTTTTATGCTTTACCGACAGTGGAGGATCCAGCATCGGTTAGAGGGGGGTGGCAATTTTCTAAATTTCTATAAAAATAAAAGAATATTTTTATAATCTTTGAATATATTATCACTTGGTTTAAGAGGGGGGGGAGGTGATCACCCCATCACCCCTCCCTTGATCCGCCACTGCTTAGCGACCACCTAAGGGTAAATATTGTGCTATTAAGGTAGCATCAATGCAATAAAATGCGTGTAGGTGGCGAAAATATGCAAACATTGATTTTGGGCCACCACTGTGGCTTTGGGGCGCAAATATTGTAAAATGTGCATAAGTCATAATTTGTAGGTTACACTGTGTTCTTTTATTTTACACAAGTACTTTATCAATAAAATGAACAGATGACGAAAAAAAAAAGCAAAAACTGGAGCCCGCCAAAGCATATATTAGGTTAACGGCGCCACTGTGCCGTAACGGTTGCTTATAATACGAAAAAAATGAATAGGACCTAATTTTTAGAGTAAATAGTGGTCTTTAACCTTGTATAAGTTTTGTTTAAAAATAATGCATAGGTAATGAGAAAATCGTAAAAACATGCTCGCCAAGGGATAGGGGTAGTTTCTGCAGTATATTTTCAAGGATAGGGGTGGTTTCCGCAGGGATGTTGCAATAACCATATATATTTTTGAAAAGCACTGTTGATGAAGCATATGCCCATATGGATCAAAAAGCAAAAAACAAAAAAAATTTTCAACTCCCCATTTTATTTATTTTATTTGGCTACAGGGGTTGCATTAGGAAATCGCTTTTGGTGTCCATGCAAGGGTAATAATAATAACGTATGGGTAATAATAATAATAAAAATGATATATAAAGCATATTAATAAAGGGCATTGTGTGTGAAGGATTCCAAGAAAATCACTTTATTTATTAATTCTTCTTTTTTGGGGGGGGGGGGGGGGGTTCCGGGGAAAAACGGGTGTGCATTATACAAATTTGTAAATAGCACCAGTACATGGGTAATCGCTAAAAGTCTTTTTACTCTAGCATAAACGGTTCAGATGGCATAAAAAGGGGTTTTCTAAAATGTAACACCCTGTTATTAAAAAAGCGCAATTACCCTTAAGTGAGACCTATACCAAAAAATCAATTAATTATTTGTGAATAATTGCCTCAGGATTACTTCTGTATTTCCGTTACAGTTAGGGAAAAATATATATTTTTTTAAAAACATCTTTTTTAAAAACTTGTCAACTTTGGGGCGCCACCCCCGCTAAACGGTGGATGATAGACATATGCTGTCGGAAATTAAATCGTAGAAAATATAGTCCTCTTCATATTCCTATAAAAGAAATTTTTTGTAAAAGGTACAGGAAGGGCTACGTTCCGCAAAAACCACAAATTACCCCCTTTAAAGGGGTGAAAAGGGGGATTCCGGGGCGAAATTTTTTCAGAAAAAGTTAGTGTTATAATAAGCACCCGTTGATATACCAGAAAAAAATAAAACCGGACTTGTGTCCATTTTGCAAGGTTCAACCTTTGTTTCCTACACTCCTACACTAACAAGGTAATAAAGTAAAAAATATACTGACCCATTGTTACAGTTAAAAGTCCTTTAAACATTTTTTTAAGTAAATTATTGATCTAAATTACAATAATTATTGTATTAAATAAACAAGTTAAAGTAATTTTAATTACAGTTTATATACGACTAATATTAAAAGTGGCATTCCCCACTTGAACCTAACTCCAGCCCGTGAGTAATGACTCGTGAGTAATGAACTATTACTCACGGGCAAAGTAATGGGTGTTATTATCTATTCAAAAATAGTGAATAAGGAACATATTATTAAATGGTCGTAGAGAAAAGTATTTTCTCTGCGGCCGTTTAATAACATGCTCATTATTCACTATTTTTGAATATATAATAACACCCATTACTTTAACCGTGAGAAAATAATTTTTACTACGACCGTTTAATAACATGCTCATTAATCACTATTTTTGAATAGATAATAACCCCATTACTTTACCCGTGAGTAATAGTTCATTATTCACGTATTTAATATTCAACTGATGCATGCCTAGATATTCAGGTCGAAATAGACTGTCATTTCATTACGTTACATGAGCTTGCGTGCTATTACGTTGCAATCTTTAAATTTGATTCTCTAACAGAAATCCACCATATAGTGGTTAACTTTATACAAATAATCCTCAGGGTCGAAATCCTTACACTTTTTTTTTTTTTAAATTTTGGTATATATTGGAGAGATCCTCGATGTCTGTCTTGTTATTTATACAGTTTTGATCTTTCATAAATATACATATAATAATAAAGTGCGCTGGAATAAGTGTTACCCACCCCCATATTAACTCATTTATTTCTAGCACATAAGCAAAACACTCAGACAAGTCGACTTTTAAAATAATCATAGTATATTATAGAATAAACGTTTCGAACTTTACGAGATGCCTCTTCAGGTGACAGTCATAAAACTTTACAGATTACAAAAATGTATAATACTTGGGCAACATTTCGGTTAAATGCTTATTAAATGCATTCATTTTTTTCGAATCCTGAGAAAACTAATGAGCATTTTTCAAAAATTTAAACGTACAATGAAAGATTACATTATCACCGAGGGCCGAAAGTCCCTTAGAATAAACATACAGTTTTTTTAATATCTTTGAAATTAAAAATTATACTAAATTTTCTCTTCGTTTTCACCCTTGTAACTTATTTAAATAAACATTATAAAGGTTTTTAGGGACTTTCGGCCCTCGGTAATAATGTAATTTTTCATTCTGCGTTTAAATTTTTCAAAAATTCTTATTAGTTTTCTCAGGATTAAAAAAAAATAATGCATTTAAAAAGCATTGGACCAAAATTTTGCGCACGTATTATACATTTTTGTAATAGGTATTTAAAAAGCTATTAAATGATGTGTCACATGATGTACTTTCCCGTTCAAGAAAATCAAAGTTATAACTGTCACTGTAAATAAGTTAATATGGGGGGTAACACTTTTACATTTTTGATAGAGATATTTTTGATGTCTCGAGTTTCCTAAACCTGTTGTCCGATGTAAGTAATTTTTTAATATGTTAACCTTATTCTATAGGAATACCGCTGTAATAATATTGTTGGTAAACAGGTAAATTTTCATTGTATACCGGGTATACGAATCAAACTGTGTTTTTTCTCAACGTTCGCATTACCCTGTGGGGTATTCTAGCATTTATAAAATACTGAAATTAAAACCCAACTATAGCATCATGATTTCTCAACATTCTATTTTTTGATACTTTCGCTTACGTTGGACTATAAAAAAGTAGGGTACTTTAACAACTACCCATGTTTTTCATCAATACAGGGTATTTTTAAATAAGTATGACAAACTTTAATGTGTAATTCTGCATGAAAAAATAATGACAGTTTGCTTTATAATCATATATCCGCAAACGCTTCGTTTCCGAGATACGGGATGTTAAATTTGTTTCTTACAAACTGACGATTTATTTATTGCTTTAAAACCGGTTGATATATGCAAATGAAATTTGGTGGGTTTTACGACGTAGTTATTGCACATTTTTTGACACACAACTAAAAATTTAATATCACCATTGGCGCGCATACAGGTACTATGACCGATCCTATTACCCGTATGCGCGCCAATGGTGAATCAAAAATTCTTAATTGTATCTAAAAAAATATGCCATAACTACGTCTTAAATCCCACCAAATTTCATTTTCATATCTCAAACGGTTTTAAAGCAATCAATAAATCGTCAGTTTGTAAGAAAAAATTCAAAATCCCGCAGTGACGGCTCGTACCACTTTAAGAAGGTAGTGCCAGAACTCGGGCAGCCGCCAAAATTTTTAGTGACATATTCACGGTATTGTCAAAAAAGGTAGACTTACAACAAAAAGTGAAAAAATATATGCGCGGATACTTTTATCTTATGTATCTTATGTTTATTGATCTGAGGTGCCAAGCAATTGTCCAACATTGATCAAAACAGTTCATTTATTATAAATTAATTTATAATAAAAACCTCTTAACCTACCACCAGCATTTACTGCTGATAGTGCTTGATGTTTGTTATTAAGATTTAGTCTCTATTTACCAATTTATAAAAATAATACTATTTCATTATTCACATACATGCACAAATTTTTGTAATGTCACTTTTAAAGTTTACGATATATGAAGTTAATTTTTCTATTTTTTGGTTGCAAAGTTTTCAATGCCTTTATTATTAAAATTATCAATACAATTTACAAAATGCTTTTCTGCAGATAACATACCTAAAGCACTATGTTTTAACATCGAAAAACAGCGTTCTGTTTCAGATGTTGATATAGGAATGGTAACTAATGCCTGGTTGCACCAACAGATCTTAAGCTCCAGCTTAGCTAAGCTCTACTTATAGATAGGGTCTCCTTGAGTATAACTTACGTTGCACCATAATTTTAGATTCTTACCTTATTATCAATTATATCTATTATTATATTATGGTATTCTTATTTTAATATATTATAATTATATTATATTAATTCTGATGATATTCTCGACTTAAGCGTAAGATCTGTTGGTGCAACCGGGCATAAAATACTTAAAAGTTTAATAGTTTCTTTAAATGTGCTTTTTAAGCCTTCCCTCTACAATAAATCCGATAGCGAAGCAACCCCAGAGGTAATACTTAATTCGTCTCGCCAATACAGTACCTACTTCTAATTCAGTTTTAAATCGAGTTTTGTTTAAAAATTAAAATTGCCTCCATGTTTCATTAAGAAATGATTCGGAGAACTGATGCTTATAAGCAGAAAACTTCTCCGACATAAATAAATTAGAAGCAACTAAATGTCCGGAGAAGGTAGACCTTTGAAAGATCTGGTACTTTGAATAATATGAACCTTTAAGTCGTTGTCTAATTCGGCGCTAAAATTGACCAGCTCCTTCATTGTCAATTAATAAATTAAATTTAAGAAATAATCAAAATATTATTTATACTACACACTACACCCACGATCATGATGCCCTAAAACAGGGCCGCCGGCAAGGGGGGTCACGGAGGGTCCGCCGACCCTCCTGGATAATTACAGCTTAAGATATTATTGATAAATTTGGTCAATATCGAAGGAGATTACAGTTTTTATTTACCGATTAATCTTTTTTGTATTATATATGCTTATAAAATATAAATTTTTCTTGTTCTTTCATTCATTTCTAGAATAAAAAAGCGACTTAAAGATTTTGACCCTCCCTAAATTTTTTTCTGGCGGCGACCCTGCCCCAAAAGTTTAATTATAAATACAAAACTTTTTAACAGAAAATATACATAATAAAAGCGACAAACCAGCACGTAAAGAAATTCAACCTCGTGCCCGGCACAGAGATTCACATTTAAAGGTATACTTATAGTCCAATATAGCTCTTTCTCTGTCACTTAAATATAATGCTTGTAAAATCTTTCTCTCTTTAGTCGTG
This sequence comes from Diabrotica virgifera virgifera, assembly GCF_917563875.1. Classification (NCBI taxonomy): domain Eukaryota; kingdom Metazoa; phylum Arthropoda; class Insecta; order Coleoptera; family Chrysomelidae; genus Diabrotica; species Diabrotica virgifera. Next base: position 76,886,372 of record NC_065448.1, read on the forward strand.
TCAGTACTGACTTTGGCACGAAGGAGAGATTCTCCTGTCGAATAATCTCCGCTGTGGCAGGGATTGTATTAGGCCCATAGTTGCCATATTTTATATAATTTATGAAGATTAAAAGAAATACACACAAAAAAATTAACAGGAATTAAAAAGTTTTGAAGATAAAAAACATGTTTCTGCATAGTTAGCAAGGTAGTGCCACGGCTCTATGGCACTACCTCACGGGCCGCCACTGACATCCCGTATCTCAAAAACTAAGTATTTGCGGACATACTATTATAAAACAAACTGTCACTATTTTTCATGCAGAATTACTCCTTAGAGTTTGTCGTACTTATTTAGAAACACCCTGTACTGTTAAAGATTATTGCTAGATCCCAAGTAGCAATTTGTCGACGCGACAACGTTGTCTACCGCGTGGCAACGTTTTCTTACAACGTTGTTATTGCCTAAAAGACGACCGTATTCTGCACTGATTTGGTGGACGATTTTTGAGTTGTCTTGACGTTGCCTAGGCAACCTCCTGTTTAAGCAACATCGTTTCGTAACCGTTGCATAAGACAACTGAAGCGACTATAAAAGCACCTGCGCGTGCAATGGTTGCTCAAGGAGTCAGACTAGTTATATTTTTTTACCTATATTTTTAACACCTGTATGGTGAATGCGAAAACCAAAAAGTAAACTGTTTTGACATCGTATTGGGTATTTAAATTTATATGATATAAATGCATAAAGGACTTATTACCTGATGTGAAATTTATAAACCCATCTCAGATTACCGTCAAATATGGATATTTCACCTTTAAAAAACACACGCGCTGCTTTTTTTATGACAGTTTTGACAAAAAATATGCAAATTTAAAAAATCAAATTTTAATATAAAAGTCAAAATTTATGTTAAAGATGTTCTGTATAAATTTAATGTATTGATGGTGCTTTTAAAGTTATCAGAAAATGCCTGCATTTTTTATATTCTGTGTTTTCATTTTCTTTACATCCCAAAAATCTCAAGTACAGTAGAACCCCGCAAATCCGAACTAATTGGGTAGACAGCCTGTTCGGATTCCGAAAAGTTCGGATTATCCGAAAGTTAGCCTTAACTAGCAGTCCAAAGCTTTCATTGTGTTTTTGAGTAGCCAAACGTTCTCGCAAGAGTGTGGACAATATTTTTGGACTCAAGTTGACTACGAGAGAACCAAAGTAGGTTTGTGTTTAACCTTTATAAACACTTTATAAACCTATATATTAAAGTATAATATTTATTTTTAAGAAATTTTAAATGTCAAAGTCCTAGTAATCCTACATTGTCCAATTTTCTGGCTTTACTCTGTTTAATAAACACGTTTTTAAGTTTTTGTCTTGAATTTTTAAATTTTTTTCACTTTCCGTTGGTTCGGATTTGCCGAAAGTTCGGATTCGCGGGGTTTGGATTTACGGGGTTCTACTGTAAAACCAAAATGGCGCATTAAACAATATTACCAATATTACTAAAAAAATACCTAATTACCAACCTTAGACGGATAAGACAACTTAGAAGTCCAATCGCCAACCAAAACCGGCCGCGCCGACTATCAAAACCATTTTAGAACGCACCCTCTTATTGGGTGACAGAGGTCATGTGACCAGTGTCAAAAGTGTATCATTCTCATTAACAGCGTTGCCACATTTAGTAGATTTCTACTTTTTTGGTAGATTTTTGATATTTTTTAAAAAATTCTAGTAGGAAATATTTTTTAGTAGATTTTTGGTATATTTCAACAGAATTTGATCCATTTTTTCGAATCATGAGGAAACTATAATAAGTCTTTTTGAAAAATTTAAACGCAGAATGAAAGACTGCATTATTTAGAAAAACCAAAACGTTTCTTTTGAACGAGATATTTCGAATTAAAAGTCACTAAATTTTTTCTTTTTTTCACCCCTGTAACGTATTAAAATAAACATTATAGAAGTTTTCAGGGACTTTCGATCCTCGGTAATAACGTAATCTTTCTTTGTGCGTTTAAATTTTTCAAAAATACTTATTAGTTTTCTAAGGATTCGCAAAAAACGAAAACATTTAAAATAAATTGAACATTTTAACAGACGACATTTTGCGCCTATCCCCTTAAGTTAGCTGTTGTTTTTATTATAAAAAATCCCAAATATATCCCAAAAATACTTAAGTATATTTTAGTTTTTGATTTAGTAGATTTTAGCTAAAAAATGATAATTACCAGTTGGTGGTTTGGAATAATTAGGTTTCCAATTTTGTGGAATTGCTCTTGGGACATTTAGGACAGATGTGCATATCACTGTATTACTGTATATTTACATGGCCTAAAAAGAATCAACTGATTTTGTGAAAACAAAACTACTGAAAGAGTTAAAACTGACCTGGCCACCCTGTCTACCAAAGCAGATACAAAGATGGTTATCAAATCTCAAATGTACTGATAAAACAATGGAATGGAAACCAGCTATTAAAAAAACAAATAAACAGGTTGTTAAATAAATCGAAAATTTCTATCAAAATAAAATATATAATAATTAGTTTAGCATTATAACATTTTTAAGTCGTTGCGATTGTTGAAAAAACTGAAGTGTGATATGTAGTTGTCAAAATGGTAATAAATTAGTTGCCCGTATAACTACAGGTTGTAACATCGAAATGTCAGTCGGGGTAGGTGACGTTGGCCGAAACAACTGAAAATGCTCTCGGGCAACGTTGTAGACAGTGCATTTGTTTGTACTGATAACCAATGCGTCGAAAAATTGCTACTTGGGTTGTTAAATTACCTAACTTTTTTCTTATCCAACATAAGCGAATAATTTAAAAAGAAGAATGTTAAGTAAACCTGAGGCTATAGGTGGGTTTTAATTTCAGTAGTTTATAAATGCTAGGATGTTCAACAGGGTGATGCGAACTTTGAGAAAAAAACACAGTTTGATTCGTGCACCCGGCATACAATGAAAATTTACCTACTTAGTAACAATATTATTACAGCGATATTGTTAAAGAATACAGCTATAACATATTAAAAAAAATCATTTAAATTGGACAACAGGTCTAGGACATTCCAATCATCAAAAATGACCAAATTTTTAAGTGGGCCGATTTTTATGTACGCAAGTTTAGTTATTATTTTGCTATCTTAGGTACTTTAATATTTTTTATTTTAGGTAAAAAGTTTGCCATGTTAGAATTAAAAAGTGTGGTGTCAAACATTTTAAGGCATTATGAATTATTACCAGCTGCCAATTTTACACTGAAGCTTATCCCACAAGTAACCTTAATGTCAAAATCTGGTGTATTTTTGTCGATTAAAGAGCGCAGTTAAAATTTAAATAATTTGTGTTTATGATATAATTCTGTAGGAATGTAAATAAATACAAGCTAAACCAAGATTATGACTTTTTTTTCATATTTTAAGAGGTGGGTGGAAAATATTTTTAAGATACCGGGTCTTATGCCTGTATATGTGGAATTCCCTCGCCGCCGCTGAGATGGCTGCAGAGCCCACCACATGTGATACATTATCATCATTAGGTTTGTTCGTAGTACGATCCAATCGATCAGCAACCGTTGCCAACCATCAGACGCATGCGCAGTTAACAGTTAGCGCTGCGCAGTTAACAGTTCGAGTTCGTAGACTACGAACGCGCTTGCGTCTGACGGTTGGCAACGGTTGCTGATCGTTCTACGAACAAACCTATTATTAGTCATTATAATTAAAACTAAAAAAGTTATTTTATTTAAAAATATTTTAAAATAAAAAATATATTTTCTTTTTTCTACATTAGATAAGCATTGGTTTCCTCAGACTTACTGATTGGAAGTAATGGGATATTTTCGGTAAAAATATTTTCTATATCCTTAAATGCCTGGACAACCTGGGATATTTTAAACATATTGCCTTCAAATAGAGTTAGTGGAGTCACTGAAGGTGGATATGAACTATTACCTCCGATTTCGTTGAACCTCCATCGATTTGCATGAAAATTGGTGAGTGGTTAGAGGATATATCAAGGAACAAAGGTGACATGGTGCCAACTTGCGCTTTTACTCTGGGGGTGGATGCCACCCCTTCTCGGGGGTGAAAATTATTTTATAAAAATAACCCCATAATTTGATATAGGGACAAATTTCAAGCAAAATTTGTTATATAAAGTTATTAAAATAAATCAAAACTTTTTGAGTTATTAAAGATCAAAAATTTTAATTTTTATTGAGAAAAATGCATGATTTTAACCAATTTTTCATCAATAACTCAAAGAGTGTAAATTTTTACAAAAAAGTTATTATTATCAAAATTGAAGCTAATAAAAAATGAAATAAATCCCTTACTAGAAAAACCTCTTAGTGTTAAATACAAGTGAGTTATAGGTAATCGAATATATATTTTTTTCGGCGAGTAAAAAATTCTAAGTATTCAAGCTGAAATAACGGGAAATTAATGCATTTTATAACATTAACTTATTAAACATTTGTCAAAGTACTTAAAAATATCTATGAAATGAGCCCCCGAACATGTTGATAGCGTTAAAATTTATGCACCAAATTTTTTTCAAAATTTATCTTTTAAAAATTTTTCCAAAAAATGTTAATGTTTTTTTTTATAACTCCGTTCGTGTTTACGATATCAGGTTTTTCTAAAAATTTTTTGAAAGTTAATTCCAAGTGCTATTTAAGAACGTTAAAGCTAATCTTCTGAACCCCTTACTTTTTAAAAAATAAAAGGTTAAATATCCCCGGTTGCATGGTTCCCACAGCAAAATTTAAGATTTAAACGTTTCTATCTCGGTTATTTTTTACCCTATAGAAATAGTAAAACAGGTAAAATATTTGACACAGAAAAAACTAAAATTTGGTTATATATAATTTTTTACGTATATTGAGTATTTTTGGAGTTATTATCAAAAGAATATGAGAATTACAATAATTTTAAAAATTACGATTTTTTTAAATTATACCTTTTTTTCAAAAATATGCATTCTAAACCGGTCAAAATGATCGAAAACGTTACTTATGCTAATATAAAGAAGTTCTTGTAAGAATTACTATAAATTTTAATTTTTGTGGAAATGGCGTATGTTTTATTTTTCACTTTTTTATAAAAAAATCGAAACGGTTCTTTTATTTTCATTATAACTTGCTTAATTTTGACTATTTCCTTGTTCTGAAGCTCATTTGATAGGTATTCTGAAGTATTTTGATAAATGTTTAGCAGGAATATTATATACATTGCATCTTTTTCCCGTTATTTAAGCTTGAATACTTAGATTTGAGTACTCGTCGAAAAAAATACACATTCAATTGCCAATAACTCACTTTGAACTAGCATTAGTTTAGTTCTTTATGTGAGGAGTGTATTAATTTTTTTATTATCTTCAATTTCAGTAATAATAACTTTTTTGTAAAAGCTTATAGTTTTTGATTTATACGTGAAAAACCGATTTAAAACATGCATTTTTTACGAAAAAATAAAATTTTTGGTCTTTAATAACTCAAAAAATGTTGATTTATTTTAATAACTTTATATAACCAATTTTGCTTATAATTTGTCCCTCTATGGACTTATGGTATTATTTTTAATAAAATAATTTTCACCCCCGAGAAGGGGTGGCATCCACCCCCAGGGTAAAAGCGCAAGTTGGCATCATATCACCTTTGTTCCCTGAGGTATCCTCTAATTACTCACCAATTTTCATGAAAATCGATGGAGGTTCAACGAAATCGGAGGTGAAAACCTTCAGTGACTGCACTAAGTAATCCATTTCACAATAATTGGTGTTAGCACAACTGCTACTTCTTGCAACTTTATCCAAAATATTTCACCCAGACAGTTTCGTTTAATATTCTGTGAACATTTTTAATGTTCTCCCTCTATGACCATAACCATTTGTAAAGCACTTTAGACGCAATAAGGCTATTTATACAATTAAGGATTGAACCCTACCTAGTTTTTACAGAAAGTTTTAATTATATAACCTTATTGTAGTTTTGAAGCTGGATTTTATTAAATCGGGCAAGAGATATTTGGGAACTTGTTACGTTTTTATTATAAAAATAATGAAGCTAATATTTCAATTAAATTAAAACTAAAATCAACAAATCGCTTTACCACGAAAAGAAACTAAAAAGAATTGGCAGTGGTGTAGGTTAGCCGGTCGTGTGCATTAAATAGAGCTACTTCCACGTAAATTCACATCACGTCATGTCACTGACTCTTATGTCCAAAAGGCTCTTGGAAATATTCTCAAAAGTTTTCTGAAATATTATGGAAAGTTCTCGGAAATATTATGGAGAGTTCTCGGAAATATTCTCGAAAGTTCTCTGAAATATTCTCAAGAATTTTCCATTGAAAGTTCTCTGAAATATTCTCAAGAATTTTCCATTGAAAGTTTCTTGGAATATTCGCAGTCAGGAGAATATTTCCATTTTTTATAGGCGAATATTCTCGTAAACTTTCCAATGTTCGCGAATATTCGCTTGGAAATATTCTCGACTCACATCACTAATAATCATCATTGGCTCTACAACCCATGGTGGGTCTTGGCCTGTTCCAGAATCAGCTTCCATTCCTTCCTATCCTTTGTCTTGGTTTTCTAATTTCGTACTCATCACTAGAAAGTCGTCTTCCAACTGCTCCTAAAATCGTGCTCTGGGCTTACCTCTTCTCTTCACTCCATCCCGTCTCTGGCTATACATGTGCTTCGACGCCTCCAACTCATTAATTCTCTCTAAGTGGCCTAGCCACCGCAGCCTGTTTATTTTGATAGATCTACCAATACTAGGCTTACTCTAAAGTCGCGTTTACACGATGGCAATTGGCGAGACAATTGTCAGAAGACAACTGACTGGCATGAAATTATTGTCTTCGTGTAAACACTTCAGGCCAATTGCCTTGCCAACTGCCCTCACAATTGGCCCAAAATTCAGTTGTCTCCGGGAGTAGACTGAGGACAATCAGCTGCGCCCAGTGAGCCCTCCCACCACTCGAAATTTCAATTGTCGCGACAATTGGCGCCGTGTGAACGGTGTAGGCCAGTAGTGCTGTCTTGTTTTTTGCCAGTTCCCTCTAGTTCTCTTGTGTCAGTCAAAACATACACGTGGTTTGTGGGTTTGTGTTATTTGTGTTATTCGTGTTATTACGTCTGGTTATTCTTTAGCAAAATTGCACCAAAGTGGAGTGACGAAACGAATTTAAAATTCGTTGAACTTTACAAATAACACAGGTGTTTGTGGGACCAGCAAGATGACTTGTACAAGGATAGAAATGCTCGCGAAACGGCACTCGTTGCAATTGCTGAAAGCATAAACGTCAAAGGATTTGGTGAAGCTGAGGTGAAAGCAAAAATCAAGTCTTTCCGCGGTACGTTTAATATTGAGATGGGTAAACTAAAAAAAAGTGCCAAATCTGGATCTGGATCAGCGGATGTGTACGTGCCGACCCTTAAGTGGTTTAATGTAATGAAGGAAGTGATGGTGAATGGAACACTGACAAGGCAGACCAAAGGCACTTTGGTAAGTAGATATACAATTGTTATGCCATTTTTATTTTTATACATAGCAAATAATGTTACAATGCTAATGCTTTTCAAAAAACATAGACAGAGTTTACATGTAACAAAAAAACATAGAAATAAGTTTAAA